>NC_068363.1:78530018-78685018 GCF_020536995.1 Dreissena polymorpha
GTGGAGGACTCGCGCAAAGAACAGCAAGAATTGATACAAAACCACACTCGCCTTTCCTTATATTTTGACGATGATGATATTTTATGCTAACGTTTATTCACATTGTCAAAATGAGTGAACATTAGAGATAATTAACGTGATGTAAATTTCGTTTGCTGTTTATGTGACGCATTTCGGTTGATGCTTTATTATTTTAAACCTAAACTATTAAACATTAGATTCTTTACAAATTCATTTCTTTTATTTCAAGTAGCGAAGACATGTCTCCGGTAGATAAATGTTTAAATCTCGTATCAATCAGTATATACAAGCAGACGACAACAAGCCATGCCTGAAATCGATTCAGTAGTGACTGTCTGACGTCAACAATACGGTATATAAGCTCGGGTTTCACGCATCTCGTCCTTTTGCGAAATAGCTTTGACTGAGATCTTTAAACTTAAATCTACAATGTCGGGTAGAGGTCGTGGCGTGCGAAGACGGATGGGGCGAGCCGTGGAAAACCAGGGACAGAGAGAGGGACGGGGGATGCGGTCGGCAGTCGATCCGGCACCGGCGAATAAACAACTGGCTAGACGGCGTAGAAGGAATGCAGCGGAAATGGCTCAGGTACCCGAGCCGGCACCAGTCCCTGTTCCTGGACCAGAGCCAGAGGTGTCACCTGCAAAACGAAGACGCGCAGACGAAAGCGCCGCAACTGGTGAGGTTATCGCTTTCTGTGATATTTCCCACACAGCAGATGAGCTGCCATGTGGTCACAACGTGGGTGAACACGAGGTACTAGCGTGCTATGCAAATGATAACTTACCAACGTCAAGTCTGTCTCGAATAGATAACGTTCAAAGCATTTCTATATAACATAGAGAAACTAATGATGATGTATCAATCTATGTGCCCGCGTCGCTTAAGCGTATTTGGTTTGGCGAATATGTGAATATTGCATGATGGCTTAAGGGGGCAATCGAGCTTGCGGATTACACAGGCGGGGGTTCTGTTTTCGTTCTGAAAAATGGGTCATCATAAAGTCGTCCAAAGGAATGCAAAGATGTTATTAATTCTATCAAACGTTGGTCAGATGCATTTATAATTTTCACGGACATTTATTTATCTGCTATACTTCAGAGGCTCACGAAATGTTGCATTACTTTTATACGATCAAAGAGTATACAGCACGGCATTGAGGAAATTTTTGTAAGGAATATTACCACCAGTTTCGGTCGAGACAGGCTGTCATGCCTTCTTCATGGTCGGCACTCAATCATGATTTGTGTCTTATATGCATGTCAATTAGAGAAACAAGTGTCGCACAAAGACGAACGGGACGGTACATTTACCGGGAGTTCCTAAAAAAATCATGTCGATTTGGTCATAATGGTAAAATTGAACACGTGTGTGTCACCTGATGTAGTATTAACCCCTTAATGTTCTACGGGAAATTGGGGGCTTCTTGTCTGTCAAATACGTATCGCCAACCAAACATTCAAGGTCTAGCAGACAGCAGCTTTCGCGGTCAACCACGTGGTGTCCCAATGTCAATGCCGTTTCATAGATCCGGAAGGGCGGCTTTGGTCGCTAATATTCGGGCGTTTGTATAAGCTCCATCGCCGAATAAAGTAGAAGTTTTAGAATCAAAGATAAAGAATTACAACTCAGTTGATGGACCTTTACTTTTGTCAGATTTCAAACATGGCTTTGGGCTAAGCTATGAAGGCGAACAAACGGCCAGATTTTCACAAAACCTTTAATCTGCTGCTTAGTATTCCTCAGTAGTACAACATTGAAAATTGATCAGGAATTTCAAGCGGGTCGTGTCGCTGGTCTAATTATTGAATTGCAACTAAAAAATTCTCCAATAGGAATAGTAACGAAAAAATACCGGGCGAGTAAACATGAATCCATCATGTGTCATATCCATATGGAAATTCAATAAATGATTATATCGATCTCCAAAAAGTTCAATTAATGATTCAAATTTTGACAAAACAATTTATATGATACATGATCTGAGATCTTTGTTTAAAATGGACATACACAGTGCATTTAGATTGTTGCCAATCTATCTTTGTGACTTTGTATTGCATGGGTTTTATTTTTATGAAAAATACTATTTCGATAAATGTACGGTTTTCGGTAACAGTATTTATCCTACATTGTTTGAAACGTTTTTGAAATTTCAAGAGTATATCATCAAGGTCCGTTTAACAAATCGGTAGCTTTTGCATTATTTGGATGATATCCTGGGCACATATCTGAAGAGGGTTGTCGACGGAACATGGAATTATTTACTGAACCCATGCGAGAAATAGGCGTTCCATTAGCAAAAAGAAGATGGGGGGACCGTCGAGCGTTTTAGTATTTTTAGGACTTGAACTTGACACTATTAACATGGTTTGTAGGGTCCCCGAAGGTAAAATGAAAGAGATTGTCGGAAACAAATAACGTTTTTCTGGACTGTAAACAGGTTATGTTGAAAGTAATGCAGTCTCTTATAGGCTCAATGCATTTTTGTTGTCAGGTCATTATTATTGGAAGACCCTTTTGCAGACGTCTGATTAACGCTACACGTGGTATAAAGCAATTACACAATCACATTAGAATCACACATGCCATGATGTGTGACTTAATTATGTTGCTTGATTTCAACGGGGTTTCCTTTTTCACGATCGATTTGTGCTTTCTAAGGACGACATCACGTTCTAAACTTATAGTTCTGATGGTATAATCTTCGGTAGCTAGTTTAACGGCAACTGGTGCTAAGATATAACATGATTGGCTGGAATTGTTTCCTATAGTGGTAGCGACGGTCGTGTTCGGTGAACATATCGCTTACAAGAAAAATCGCTTTCATTGTGACAATAAGGCCGCTTTTAACATTTTAAATTCGATGTCGTCCAAATCAGTCCACGTTCTTGCTGTATTGAGGGTTCTTACCGTGCTAAGAATTTTTCATAATTGTGTATTAAAAGCGGAAAATATTCACGGTAGCAAACACGATGTTGCTGATGAATTATCACGGTTTCGGCGTTTTCAGAGACTGGCCCTATTGGCGGACATGGCAGCAACTCTAATGCCGGCTTATCTATTGAATATATTCAATTAAGAGCTAAAGAATCGGTACTAAAAACATGCAATTAGCATATAAAACGGCGATGTGTTGATTTAATAAATACAGGGATCTGTATGTGTTAGCTGTAGCATGACCAGCTCCCTATAGCCATGTTATTATTGGGAGATTGGAGGACAACCGATTGCCGGACAACGACTACCCGGTGAACTCCTTTAAAACCAAACAACAAATCTTGCATGCTTATTTCTATGCTACATTTTACTATTTTCTATATCCGGATTTGACCAAAGCAGTTTCGTTGTTCGACATCCAATCGACCTACAAAGCACATAAAACATTATACCCTTGCAAACACATTTATTCACTGAATATTTTACATTTCATTTCAACTAGACTGTCTTGTTTCCCGATTAGGACTTGTGGCCATGTTTACCGTACTCGTCGTGTTGATCACAACTACGATTTAACAGGCCGTCGAGCAAATTGTGCCTTTAGGACAACCTACCAGCAAACAGTTAAAGCCACAAAGGCTAACTTGAAAATTATATGCCTAACTGAGGCTAACTTCAAATTTAGAACTGTCTCAAAAGGCTAACTTCAAATTTACGGTAACTGAATTTCAGTTAATGCCACAAAGGCTAACTTTAAAATTATATGCCCAACTTCAAATAAAAAACTGTACAAAAGGCTAAATTCAATTATACGACCACTGAATTTAAATTGTTCAAATTAGACCAAAATTAGCTAGATGGCAGAATGATAGTTTGCTCCGTGGCTGACCATGGGAAGCTGGCATCAATGCCAATTTAAACTATTAGAATACCAACTTAATTATAAAAAGTAAAGTTGTACAATGTAAAGTCGCTGTTCGCCATAGAGCGAAACGATTTTGCACAGGCATCTTCATATCCGGTGCGGTCACCGCCAAAACAACTAGAAATGCTAATGAACTGTTGGTGACAGCGAACCTAAACTGATACTGTTTGCCGGATGGGTACGGGAATCATTTAACTGCCCAGTGATTGACTCAACACATTTTGCGGCCCCTTTTTTGAACGCATGCGATGTACTCAATCTGCTCATTAAAGACAGAATTCCCCAAGGGAATAATTCCCAAGGGAAGAATTCCGTCTGCAGCGAATAATGCTGGAGTGACTTCTCTTAACTTACAGGCCGTCAACTGACTTAATGTGAAAATATAGGAAAAATTAAGGAATTATTGCATCAAAATATAGGAGTTTTGGGCATTTTAGGGTTAAATATGGGAATGTTATGGTAAAAAAGTAATATTCTAGTGATATGTAGAGAACTTCTTACTTACATGTTTTCCGTCAATAATCATTAAATTCATGTTTTTCTTAACAAAACAGCCCCTCATCTTCACCACCAAGGCTGATATGTTGATGCAGCAACACACTGTGGTCATCAATGTGGACACCTTTGAAATGGTTGTATTTTTCTTCATCAAAGGTGTCCTTATAAATCACAATAGTGTACAACAGCACTCCTGCAAGATGGTGATACTTTGGAAGAGGAGGGACAGCTTTTGACACTGTAAATTAAAATATCTAAAGGCAGTATTAATTCTTATTAGTATTAACAAAAAGACGAAAATGTCAGAACAAAATAGTGGACAAAAGTAAAACATATGGGAAAATATAGGAAATATAGGAGGTTTTGAAAACTATGTGAAAATTCTCCAAAATATAGGTAAATATAGGAATAATGGAATCAGTTGACGGCCTGAATTTATTAAACTTTATATAGAAACCCTCATTGCTGCGTAACTGTTTATTCTTCTCTTACAAGGGTTCATAGCGACAAGATCATCTGACTAACGCCACGAACTGCGTGGCAAAATTTTGGACCACACTTTTTTATAATTGAAACTGAAAGCATCATTTATAAAGTTAATAATGTCATCTATAAGATAACAAATGTTGTTTTTTTTAAATCCAGACGATCCAAGCCCCATTTCCACCGCAGTGTAATATGATCAAATCTGGTGTCTCGGCAACTTTCTTCAATGTCTTTAATTTTCTGACAACGGTTAACAATGACAAACCATCATATCCCTGCCACATTATGTCTGCGTCTGTCAAACCCAGATTTACACCTTCCGGCCTCTGTCTCGCCGCTACAAAAGCATGCTTGACTATGAATGAATAAAGGATCCACACTTTCAATTTGAACTATGAAAACTGTGTTCTAGTTACAACAATGCCCTTACTATAACAAAACAGGTAACGACAAGCTGCAGCTTGAAACAATTTTTATTGCGGTAATGTTTAAACGGATTCAGGCTTAAGATTAACCCGATACGCCTTTGAACGCCATCTACCAGCTTTCTTTATAGTTTCGAACTCACAACCTGCCATTGCCGTAGAAGTTGCTGCCCCTATTCTAAAGGAATGCGATGTAAACTTGCCATAATCCAGCTGCAATCCGCCCAAAGCTTATTTAAGAATGGCTTAAAATTGGTATCTCGTTAAGGGATTTCCATCTAAATGACAGCAGAATGGCTTACCAATATGTGGTCTTTTCAGGAACCCCGAAATGTTATTTACCGCACATATTTCATTTAAAGTGGATTTGTTTATCTTTAAAATTGCCCCTGAACCATATTGATCTATTTTAGAAAACCTAATAGCAAGCTGGATTATGCCATCTTTCTCATTATCAAAACATCTGACTGTGAAATAACCCGTGAACGAGATTTTCTTTTGATGTTACGGCAATTTCGCCCACCCTAAGAAAGTCGAAAAAAGCAAGGCTATATGTCGCAGCGAACAAGTGACTCTCATACATATTATAACATACTGTAGGCAAAACTGACACTATCTGTTTCAATATATGCTTGGTTATTGGAAATCTACACCCCCTTCTCACCGAAGATCTTTTAAACCTTCCAAAGCCTTCTCTGTGACGTAATGCCTAGAAACATCTGGAACGCCCCTTGTTTGACACTGAAAACTGACCGCTTTCACGTACAAACAAGCTGTGGAGTGGGATGAAACTCTCAATGATAACCAAAATTAAACATTACAATATGCTCTAAAATTGGGGTCCAAATTAATTGTAAATTATATTTCTTTCTGAAGTTTTCAAATTGTTGAAAACCATTGTTGTAAGCTTCCGTCGTATTATCTGTAAATGCCGCCATAAACAATCGCTCAGACTCAGACTGGATATCAGAGAGTAAAAACAACCTGGTATCTGGCATGGATCCTGGTGTGCATCTGGACATAACGTCCATAACCTGTCCCATTGCTTGCGGGACATAGAATCGGCTATAGAATTAACATGAGTAGAAATATGCAAAGACTTAACTACGATACCATATTCCATAACTAACATTACAAATGCCCTCACTAGCTGAATAAGCCTTTTTTACTTTGATGTTTGCTTATTGATAACCATAACCAAAGCTTCATTATCTATGCGGAGTAAAACTTTCCTATGCTGCACTTTTCCAGCCCATAGGCACAGGCTAAGAATCACATGGACCATTTCTAACAAGAAACCGTCGGAGACGGGTCATGCTCCCCACAGTTTTTTTGTCACAATATTGCACTTTATTATATACCTGTTTAATGCTTTTAACAAAATACAGGATGTATCAATCGTTGAAATAAAAAATCCCGTATTACTCTACTCGCTGTTTCCAATTCCGTATTACCATACTAGCCGGACTACTTCGACCCATTTAATGACGTCATATTACGCGCACCGAAAATAGAAATATTTTATATTACAAAATATATTAGGTAGTACATCGTGCGACGTCATTTCTGCGATGAAACACAATATTTTTATCTAAACTCTATGGAATTTAAGGACCTGTCGGAGGTGGTGTTTTTTAACAGTAAACTATTTGTTAAAAACATCGAACGAATTCAAAACGTATTTTGGAGTGTGTGTTTATCATGCATAAATGTATAAGAATACAATAAAATAGTGTATTTTCCCCTCCTAATAGAAACTTATTGAAGCAACATTCTTTTTTTTTTAAGTGACTAATTTTATACCTCGTCATAAGCATGCAGTTAAGATATGCAAGACACAATTTTCATTTGAATTTATTGACACATCATAAACTTCTGCTCTTATTCCTCACTGAGTCAGTCAATTTCATCCCAGTCAAAACTGTCTCTCGGGTATTTTTAGTGACTGGTGACATAGCTATAGCTTATGTATCAATAGATATGCAAATGAGCCTAAAATGTCACTTAAATTCTGCTTTGATTTGCCTTTTCTGGAAAGTGCTGTATTGTTATTTGATATTGCAATGTTTAATGCCTTCTGATGCTTGTTTTTTATATTTTGTTAGGTCACCTGAGCACATTGTTCAAAGGTCAAAAGTGGCCATAAATGAGCTTATCCGGGCCATAACTATGTCATTCATTGTGAGATTTTATATTAAAAAAAAACAATATATAAAAAATTACGCCAACAACAACGCCGCGTACCACGGGCACAAAGATGACTTCCCGAGAGGCCGTAATCAACGGGGTTACAAAAACAACACCGATGAAGGAACACGAAGCATCACTTATTCACACAATGGAAATATTAATAAAACAGTAAAAGACCTGATTATCAAATCAAACCAAAAACAAGACGTTTTGCAAAATTTAAAAATAGAAGGGAGTACAAGAAATTTCAAAAAAGAAAGAAACACATTCAACAGGGTAAGGAAACAGTTTTAAATTTATCAGACCGTATATTATCAGACACTGAATACATTCTATTAGGAAAAGGTTTAGGCTTTTGCCCTCGTATACAATCTCATGATAAAGTTAAATAAGCGGAAGAAGTTTTTTTCTTTTTACCAGAAGATTACGTTTAAAAGAATATTGTGCAGACCTTAATAAAACAGATATACACAATACTACTGAAAATGATGAATATATACACCTGCCGTTTTATAACAAGATACCATCTACATTTACACCTCCTAGTGGAAGAGACATATATCTTGATTTTCACATAGAAGCCATTACAAATTAAATTCTACATACTGATAAGAAGAAACTGATCCGACCAAATACCTCCAAAGACCAGCTACAAGCCTTGAAAAATTTAGCACATGATCCTAATATTGTTATTAAAAAAGCCGACAAGTCAAATACTATTGTAGTAATGAATAAAAATAAATATATTGAAGAAGTTACTCGTCAATTAAACGATGAGCATTTCTACAAAAAAAAGTGAACAACAACCAACACCAGTCAGCGAATGAAAATATCAAAACATGTTTTGAAGAAATTGAGAACAACAACCCCGGTATAAGTAAGCAGTTTGACTTATTTCCAACTAATATCCGTAATCCCCAATTCTACATTCTTCCAAAGACACACAAGCCATTTGATGCCAGTCTTCCACTTGGATATCCTGGTCGGCCCATCGTGTCTGCATGCAGTTCCAATACGGAAAATATTTCTAAATACTCGGACTATGTTTTAAATCCAGCTATGTAGCATTTAACATCGTATGTTAAAGATACAACATTCTTGATTAACAAGATAAAAAATATTAAATTGAAAAAAGATTGCTACTTTGTAACCTTAGATGTACCTTTTTTATACACTAACATTCCCCATAGTGAGGGAATAGATACTTGTAAATATTTTTTAAGAAAAGAAACTATAAATAACCATGTAAATGTTGATGATGTAAGCAAACTTTTGCAAGTTGTTCTTGAAAATAACTGATTTGATTTCAATAATGATACTTATTTACAAACTATGGGTACTGCTATGGGAAGTCCTATGGCACCGTCATATGCTTCCCTTTTTATGGGTAAATTTGAGGAAGATCTTTTTAACAATACCTCTACTAAACCATGTATTTGGCTTAGATTTTTGGATGACATTTTTATTATATGGAATGGGTCTTTAGAAGATTTAAACACTTTTATTAATAATTTAAATAACTTCCATTCAACCATAAAATTTACCTCTCATATATCTCAACAGTGTGTATCTTTCCTTGATGTTTCTATATCAAAAAGTGAACTAGACACTGTGGATACAAACATTTTTTTGTAAACCCACTAATATTCATTTATACTTAGATTTTACGTCATCTCACCCCATGTCCTGTAAGCGGAGTATTCCATACAGTCAGGCAAAGCGCTACAGACGTATTATTTCTGATGATGATGTATTCAATCAGTCCTTATCTAGTTTATTTAAGTATTTTAAAAGTAGAAATTATCCAACAAATGTTATTGAAAATGGATTTTCTCAAGGGCAAAATATGACACAGGAAAGTGCATTATGCGTTACTCAGAGAAATACTGATTAAATAATACCATTTACTGTATGTTTTAACACATCACTTCCTAATATTGCTAAAATTTTATACAAATACTGGGATTTGTTCAGATTATCAAACAAGGAAAGTGTTAAGTCTTTACATTCATTTAAACCTATTTTTGGCCTATAAAAGACCTAAGAATATACGTAACAGCCTTGTAAGATGTCCAGTGTCTTATAACAGTACTAATATTCATTTATCTGGTCAATGTAACCGACCAAGATGTACACATTGCAATAATATGAACATATGTTCACGTTTCAATAGCAGTGTTACTGGTTTATCGTATGATTTACGCTATGGTGTTGATTGTTCTTCGCGCAATGTTATATATATCTTATTACATGTAAAAATTGTAATAAACAATACGTTGGACAAACTAATCAGAATGTTTCCCGCAGAATGAATAGCCATAGATTTGATATCAGAAATTGTTCAATAAATCCTATTTCACATGTTGCTACACATTTTGGATCCACTGACAATGATTGCACTTTATCAGATTTCTCCTTTGTACCTATTCATGTTGTTCAAAACAATCTAGACCGTTTATGTAAAGAAACATATTGGATGCATAAATTAAAAACTATGATTCCTAACGGTCTAAATAATAACCTGCTGTATGTCATATAGAACATAAACATAATTTACATATACATTTGATGTTTGTCTATTACTATGTTTTTTTATAAATTATTTTATTACTAATAGACTGTTGTATCATCACTGATCCATCTTTGTATTATGTATTATGTAATTTTATGTACTATATATTTTGCCGCCAAACGACGTTACGTTATTGTATGACGTTGACGTCACTTCCTTTGTATTTGTTTATATAAATGTACTACTGATGAAGGCTATGGCTGAAACATGTTTAGTACCTAAGACATTTTAATAAACAGTGACGTGTTTGTACGATTTATTTAATTTTATTATTGTGAGATTTTAAAATCATTCGGCACATTTGTTCACCATAATTGGACAGTGTGTCGCACGAAAGAATTACGTCAATAACTCCTAGGTCAAGGTCACACTGGCCATAAATGAGCTTGTCCGGGCCATAACTATGTCATTCATTGTGAGATTTTATAATCATTTAGCACATATGATCACCATTATTAGACGGTGTGTCGCGCGAAAGAATTATGTCAAAAACTCCAAGGTCAATGTCACAATGGCCATAAATGAGCTTGTCCAGGCCATAACTATGTCTTTTATTGTGAGATTTTAAAATCATTTGGCACATTTGTTCACAATCATTGGACGGGTGTCATGCTTAAGAATAATGTCGATGTCTGCAACGTCAAGGTTACACTTGAATTCAAAGGTCAAAAATGGCCATAAACTTGTCCGAGCCATAACTATGTAATTCATTGTGAGATTTAAAATTACTCTGTACATTTGTTCACAATCATTAGACGGTGTGTCGCGGGAAAGAATTACGTCAATAACTCCAATGTCAAAGTTACACTTTGAGTTCAAAGGTCAAAAATGGCCATAAATGAGCTTGTCCGGGCCATAACTATGTCATTCATTGTGAGATTTTAAAATCATTTGGCCTATGTGTTCACCATTATTGGAAGGTGTATCATGCGAAAGAATAATGTCGATGTCTGCAACGTCAGGGTAACACTTGAGTTCAAAGGTCAAAAATGGCCATAAACTTGTCCGGGCCGTAACTATGTCATTCATTGTGAGATTTAAAATTACTCAATACATGTGTTCACAATCATTAGACGGTGTGTCGCGCGAGAGAATTACGTCAATAACTCCAAGGTCAAAGTTACACTTTGGGTTCAAAGGTCAAAAATGGCCATAAATGAGCTTGTCCGGGTCATAACTATGTCATTCATTGTGAGATTTTAAAATCATTTGGCCTATTTGTTCACCATTATTGGATGGTGTGTCATGCGAAAGAATAATGTCGATATCTGCAACGTCAAGGTCACACTTTGAATTCGAAGGTCAAAAATGGCCATAAATTATCTTATCTGGGCCATAACTGTCATTCATTGTGAGATTTTAAAATTACTCTGTACACTTGTTCACAATCATTAGACGGTGTGTCGCGCAAAAGAATAACGTGAATAACTCCAAGGTCAAAGTTACACTTTGAGTTCAAAGGTCAAAAATGATCATAAATGAGCTTGTCCGGGCCATATCTATGTCATTCATTGTTAGATTTGATTTTAAAATCATTTGGCCTATTTGTTCACCATTATTGGAAGATGTGTCATGCGCAAGAATAACGTCTGTATCTCCAAGGTCAAGGTCACACTTTGAGTTCGAAGGTAAAAAATGGCCATAAATGAGCTTGTCCGGGTCATAACTATGTCATTCATTGTAAGATTGTTAAATCACTTGGCACATTTGTTCACAATCATTGGATGGTGTGTCATGCGAAAGAATTATGTCGACATATGCAAGGTCACACTGTGAGTTCAAAGGTCAAAAATGACCATAAATGATATTGTCTGGGCCATAACTATGTCATTCATTGTGAGATTTTAAAATTACTCAGTACATTTGTTCACAATCATTGGACGGTGTGTCATGCGTAAGAATTACGTCGATATCTCCAAGGTCAAGGTCACACTTGGAGTTCAAAAGTAAAAAATTGCCATAAATGAGCTTGTCCGGGCCATAACTATGTCAATCATTGTGAGATTTTAAAATTTCTCGGTACACGTCTGTGACAAAGCTCTAATTGTAAATAATTTTTATGTCCCCCACCACTATAGTGGGGGACATATTGTTTTTGCCCTGTCTGTTGGTCTGTTGGTTTGTTGGTCTGTTGGTTGGTTGGTTTGCGCCAACTTTAACATTTGCAATAAATTTTGCAATATTGAAGAAAGCAACTTGATGTTTGGCATGCATATGTATCTCATGGAGCTGCACATTTTGAGTGGTGAAATGTCAAGTTCAAGGTCATCCTTCAAGGTCAAAGGTCAAAAAAACTAAATCAGAGCCGCGCACAAGGGGACAAAGTGTTTCTGACAAACACATTTCTTGTTTTTAAACCTGGTTTTGTGACAATTGTGTCCCTTGTTTAATTTTAGTCAACAAATAAATGGAATTTCATTAGTGTATTTCAACATTACCTTTTTTGCCTAGTATTGTTATATTATACCATGTTCATCTTATGTCTAATTTTAAATGTGTCCTAATGTCTCGCAATAACATTGTACATATTTTCATGTTTGTCGCCATTTAAATAATAAAATAGCATTCAGTACTCCTTTTCATGTTTTCAATCAATTGACCATGTTACTCTTGAGAACAATATGTAAGCCATATATCCAAATATTGGATGTCCTGGAATTCAGATGGTGTGCGGCTAACAAAGAACTATGTAACGCTTGTGTTCAAATACTGAATGTCTCGCGTAACGTTGGTTCACGGCTGACAGTGACCATGTAATACTGAGTATAAAATGTAAGGCACGTGTCCAAATACTTGATGTCCCGTTTAAAGTTAGCGCGCGGCAGACACTGACTGTAACATTGAGTATTACAAGTAAGGCATATATCCATATACTGAATGTCCTGTATAAAGATGTGCGCTGCTGACAAGGGACCATGTAATAATGAGAACAACGTGCAAATCATACATGTATATCCAAATACTGTCTCATTTAACGTTGGTGCACGGCTGACATTGACCATGAAATATTGAGTACAACATGTAAGGCATATATCCAAATACTTTCACGATCTTTGAACAAATACAAATGTAAATGAAGCGTATTTTCGACAATGGTTCAAATAAGATACCATAGCAACTGATTATACTTTAATGTACATGTTTATCAAATCCTATATTATTGGTCTTATCCTTAGCCATACAATTTCCATTTGTGCTAATATTTACTCAAAAGACACCTTGCTTTCATTACATGAAACGATGCCCGCGACATTAAAAAGATATGCGATTATTAAAATATACAAACAAAACTTAAATAAAATTCGGTCTTTAAGGATTACATACGTGCCAGCTTTCAGTATAAATGTTAGGGTTGGTCAGTCAATCCTGGCGTTTTATTGCCTCTTTTATAAATAACTTAATACTTGAAACATAAGCTGAGTCGCGCTGTTGGAAAACCGGGCTTAATGCCCGTGCGTAAGAAAGGATTTCCTTTAAAACAAATTTCCATTAAAGCGCAAACGCTTTTCTGGGACGACACAACACACATGCATTAAGCCCGGTTTTCCCAGAGCGAGACTCAATTTCATGCTTTTTCAAAACAAAAATGTAAACACGGTAAACGTATAAAGCATGGTGTTTCTTACTTTTTCTTCGATAAATTTGACGAAAGGGAATACATTAAACACACATATAATGCGTCAATCGAATAAGCGTATGTGTTTTAACACAAACTACCTTCCTCGTATAAAGGGAATCCGATGCCATGTTGTTCGACGCAAGTTTGACATTTTACTGTTAGGTACATGTCCAAATACTCGATGTCCCGATGCGCGGCTGAAAAGGTGACTATGTCATATTGACGTTAACACGCTGGGCATATGTCTCATATGTCTAAATACCATATGTCCAGCATATAGAATGTAAGCGACTGACAAGGGACCTTACAACATTGAGTATAACATGTAAGGCATACATCTAATTACCGGATGTACCTTAAAAGTTTTGAGCGCGGCTGACTGTGACTATGTTACATTGAGTATAACATGTTAGACTAATGTCCAAATACCGGATGTCCTGTATAAAGATGGCGCGCGACTGACAAGGGGCCATATAACATGAGTATAACATGTAAGGCATACATCCAAATACTGATTGACCCGTAAAACGTTGGTGCGCGGCTGAGTATAACATGTTAGGTACATATCCAAATACCGGATGTCCCGTATAAAGATGGTGCGCGGATGACAGTGACTATATAACATGGAGCATACCATTGTAGGCATAAATCCAAAAACCGGATGTACCCTATAAAGATTGTGCGCGGCTGACAGTGACTACTGAATATACCTTGGAGTATACCATTGTTGGTACATGTCCAAACACTGGATGTCCGGCATAAAGATGTTGCGCGGCTCACAAGGGACTATGTTACATTGAATAAAACATGTAATGCATATGTCCAAATACTGGTTGTCCGGTATAAAGATGTTGCGCGGCTCACAAGGTACTATTTAACATTGAATTCAACATGTTATGCATATGTCCAAATACTGGATGACCCGTATAAAGATTGTGCGCGGCTGACAGTGACCATGTAACATTGAGTATAACATGTTGGTCATATATCCAAAACTGGATGTCCCGTATTATGATGGTGCGCGTTGATAGTGATTATGTAATATTGAGTATAATATGTTGGGACTGTCCAAATACTGGATGTTCCGTATAATGATGGTGCGCGTTCACGGTGATTATTTAACATACACTATAACATGTTGGGCATGTCCAAATACTGGATATCCCGATGGTGTGTGGCTGACAGTGATTATGTAACATAAACTATAACATGTTGGGAATTTGTCAAATAACTGGATTTCCTGTATAGTGATAGCGCGTCGGTCAAAGGACCGTGTTTCATTGAGTATAGCATTTTAGTCAAATGTCCAAAAATACCGGATGTCCTGTATTAAGTAAGTGCAAGGCTGAGATGATGAGACTATGAACGCTAGTCGCATGTATTAATACTGGATTTCCCGTATAATGATGGTGCGGGGCTGATATGTGACCATGTAACATTGACCCTTTTTAATATGGCGGATGTCCAAATACCGGATGTCATGTATACTGATGTTACGCGGCTGACATTGATCCTATATCATTGGCTTTAAAATGGTACGCAAATGTCTAAATACGTATAAAGTAAAGATGCTGTGCAGCTGACATTTATCATTGTAATAAATATAAGCATACATTATATATAATATATATATATATATATATATATATATATATATATATATATATATATATATATATATATATATATATATATATATATATATATATATATATATTCAACTACTATCACCGAGAGAGGTCACGTTTTTCTGTGATCAATATTGATTGTGGCCAAGCTATGTAGTGTTCCGGCGTGAATATTGGATAGTGTATTCTTTGTATAACTATCTGCGGAATATTACATAAATGAAGGTTATTGTTTAAAGGGAAAACGCTCTTTATAGAGGTAAATAATTGTCTTTATCTGTCTTTATCTGCCTTATTCTCAAGAACGTAAGCTATTTTCTGAGCACTTTTCACTGAAACTGTACACGTAAATAAATGGTGAACACTTCTTGTGCAATTTTTGTGCAATTCAAGCGGATAATAACGGCTTAATAATATCACGAGAAAAAGAGTGAGAACAAAAGCCTAATCCGACTTAGGCTTGACCTGCGCTATAATGGACGCAGTATAATAGTTTCTAACGATATCATCAATTAATATTTCCGATGACAGAAGGCAAAAAACGATCAAAAGAAGAAGCGTCTCCGGGTACTATGTGTAACCAACATGACACATGTCTAATTATGACAAACAGCACACCGCCTCAAAAGGGAAGTGCACCGTCGGACACCTATCCTGCACCGACATCCGGGGTGTCACCATCCGGTGTAGCCTCACCTTTTTCCGGCCACTATGTCGCCCCGCATCTACAATGTCTGATTAAAAACCCAGGGTCACCGGTATTTCCGTTCGCACAATCACAGCAACCAAGTGCATGCGCACCTTCATCCCTAGACCAAGGTCTGTACAGCGAAATCATAAACAACCTTTGCTCCATTGAAAATAGACAGAAAAGAATGGAGTCTAAATTAGGCAAACTGGAACAAATTCAAGCGAATATAAAAACAATTTTCAAAAAAGTGTCAGTGATCGAACGCAGAGTGAGTACTTTAGATTCAAAGTTAACCGAAACTTAAAATAAACTGATGGAAATAGAAAGAAGTCGTTCTTTTGATAGTCAACATTGCGATAAATTAAAATCACAAATAAAAAATAAACTGATGAAAATAGAAAGAAGTCGTTCTTTTGATATTCAACATTGAAACGAATTAAAATCACAAATCAAACACTTTCAAAAGCTTAAAATAAAACAGATTCATTAAACAGCCTTGATTCACAGCTCAGCGAGGATATCATCAATCTTCAATCACGCTCAATGAGAGACAACTTGCTATTTTTCAATGTACCAGAAGAGCAATCGTTTGAGTCGCGCAAGTCCGAAAATTGCATGGACAAAATTGTTAATGTCTGTGAAAATGAATTCAAAATTGTAAATGCCAAAGTGGATATTAAAATTGATAGTGCCCATAGGGTTGGTAAATTTGATCACTGGAAAATTCGCTCACTGGTTGTCAAATTTAACTTTTATGGCGATGAATGTAGTACAAGCCCGACAGCATGTTAAGGATGCGTCCCTGTCATACGACGTGCTGTACATCGATAGGGTTCGCTACACTCACGACAGCCCCCCCTTCCGGGTCCAGTACCGGAACTGCCGCAACACCACAGCAGGAACCGATCAAGCGCATTTCCTGCAGCCGGAAGAAGAAGCGGCCCAAAGGAATGCAACGAGAAGCAACTCCGTTGTATCTCATGGAACATCCATGGACACTTAAGTAAATTAAATGACGCCATTTTTTTTATTTGTAAATGACTATGATCTGTTGTTTCTTTCTGAAATCTGGAGTTCAAAAACTGACAATGTTGACATAGAAGGCTTTCATTGTTTTACGTGTCCTCGCCCGAAATGTAATAAACAGGCGAATAGAAATAGTGGGGATGTCTGCGTATATTAAAAAGAACAGTTTTTTGGGGGAAATATAAAACTTAAAATTAAATCATAAAGGCATCATCTGGATTAAACTCGACAAGTCTTTTGAAGGGTACGAAAATGATATATTTATCTGTAGCTGTTACATTCCGCCCGAGGACTCGACAGTATATAAACAACCAAATTCCTCTTTATTTGATGATGATTTTTTTGAACAACTATCTTCCGGTGCATCATAAACTGTTCACATGCTTTATGCGTAAAGGAATCCAGGGCAACGTACTTAAAGTATTGACCTCACTGTATTATAAACTTATTTGCCATTAAAGAATACCAAATTCCGTTCGGATATTTCTGCTGTACAGAGTTCTTTAAATTATTTGATGCCATTGTAACACCCATACTCACATTCGGATCAGAAATCTGGGGATTCACATATAGTGATTCAATAGAGCGTGCACAAAATGAAGCTTGCAAGTACTTTCTGGGCGTAAAAACTACGGTCAATGACTGTGTAGCTTTAGGAGAATGTGGTCGTTTACCAATGTACGTCATTTATCACTCTAAATGAATAAAATACTTGTGTAAACTTCTCCAGATGCCTGAAAGAAGATATCCAAAAAACTGTTATAAAATTTTAAAGTCATTAGATGAATTTGGAAGGCGAAATTGGGCTACGGATGTAAAGGAGCTTCTTTTTAAATATGGGTTCGGCTTTATTTGACTCTCACAGGATGTTGGTGATATTGATTTATTCATGCTCCGTTTTAAACAACGCCTTACTGATTGTGCAACTCAAACCTGGCACGAAAATATAAATGACTCTTCAAGATGCGATACTTACAGACAATTTAAAAGTTTATTAAACACGGAACGATATTTAGACATAACAATGCCATTTCATTGCAGACAGGCGTTAGCGAGATTTCGTTGTTCAAGCCATAGGCTTCAAATAGTTAGGTAGACAATTAGGAATACCAAGAAATCTTAGAATATGTGCACATTGTCAACTAGAAAATGAATCTGTAAAAACAGAGGATGAATATCATGTATTTTTTGAATGCTCTAAATATGCTGACATTAGGCAAATCTATTTTTATAATTGGTATCAAGGCAGGCAAACTGTTTCAAATTTCTTTGATCTGTTAGGAAATGAAAATGAGTTTGTAATTAAAAAATAACCTTTTATGTTTACCATTTAATACGTTCTTCATATGGAACGTAATACTTGTAGTGGAAGTATGTTTTGTTCGTATTTTTTTTTCTCCATTCAATGATATTGTATATATATATATATATAGGTAGGGACAACTCTCTGTATTATCTGTATATATATATATATATTTTGTAAACGTGATGTATTATGGGCCGGAGGCCTTTGTTTACAATAAACTTACTTACTTACTTACTTACACGATATTAAAGTCAATTTGGCGAGGTACTTATTACCGGTGATTTAAACTCAAAAACAGCCAATAAACTGGATATTATTCAAAATATAAATCTAGACCGTTATATTGATATGACGGTATGCGAGGTGCCCGTTGATAATTTTCCATTAAGATCCTCATTTGACAGTCACTGTAATGCTTTTGGTAATAGACTATTAACGTTATATAAAGAAAACGGCTTTTTGTTGTTAACGGTCGCAAAGAGCAGGGTAAATTCACGTGTTTTAAAAATACACGTAGTAGAATAGCTGCTAGCGTTGTTGACTACGTTATCGTGAACTTCAATATTTTTTAATTAATCAATTATTTCGAAATACTACATATTAACGAATTTTCTGATCATTACCCAGTAAAGTTTTCATTGGAATTCAAATCGATGAAATACATTAAAACTGATAACGCATTCGACAAAATTGTTTGGGACTGTACAAATAATGAGCTATCTTTTATCAACATTAAATGTAAACAAAACTAACTTTGACAGAATTGTAGACGATTTGCAAAATGATGTAACAGATATAAACTCATGCATTGAAAGACTATCTTCATTAATTTACGATATTTCTTTCGAGGTAAACGGTACACATATCACAGTGTCTGGTAATAAATGCCCAAAACCTCCCAACGTGAGAAAACACATACCATGGTAAAACATATAAATATTACAAAAACGAATTATATAGCTGTACAGATCTGACAAAAGAGTATAACTTTTCATCGAACTGGCCAAATATTACTAAATTCAAATACATTATGTTTGAAAAGAGAGACAGTAAAGTACGAAATAAAGCAAAATTCATATATAATGCTATGAAAATTAGAAAAAACAAGTTAGAATCCTCGTGGTATTTTGTACTCACCTTGTTAACCTATTGATTGTATGGAACTGTGTATGATCAATTGAAATGACATATTCCTTATTCTAATCCTTAAATGACAGAAAAACTGTATTGACAATTTAATACTTATTTCTTACACGTCTATTTCGTCTATGCCAGCCAATTTTTTTTGAAAAATATATTAAATGCATCACAAAGTTATTATTTAAAATTTGACATTAGCATTGTACATATTAAAGCCAAGTTGTTTAAATCCTAAACATTTACATGTACTTCGGATTATCCATGCTCGGAACCAGTCAAATCTCTTTTTAATGTTCAGTTGGGTGTAGCCTAGTCTATGTCATTGAAGCGCTGTGCTTTGCCAAGCGCCTCATTTAAATACAATGAATATTCATTATGTCGAAATACCGTCTTCCATATAGCCTCTACCTGTTAAATACACACACAGTTTCGTTTTCTGATCCTAGGTGTTAATACAAAAAAATTCTTTGTCGAGTTTTCAAATGACGCGCGTTGTTTTAGGCTATGTAACACTATGCTGCATGCATCATAATATTATAAATTGTAGTATGCGTGTCATTCTCCTAGCAGAGTTGTCGTTCTTTCCTCACCATACATTAACCGCAGTGTAAGAGAGTGTATGCGTGTGTGTTTGTAATTCAAAGTTTGTTCACAGGTCTGAGTTTTCATGACTACAGTATGTGCCTTTTCAGGGCAAAATATAAAAGTTTGAGCCACAGTAGGTCAAATTTACCCCGGCTGCCCGGGTGTTGGTCAAAGAAAGAAGTTTGATCCAAATAGACCAGTGCACGATGTTCAATGAGACCTTAATGTGCACTGGTAGACCATTAAAAAATTGTATTATGCATAAAACCGACAAATTAAATCCTCATCTAAAAATAGATGTCCACGCCCCGCCTACACGTTTGCGGCATTGATTAACTCGGCCTTTTCATCTCTATTCACCGCTGACATTGACTGCGCATGCGTAGAGATTTTTTTAATCCCTTAAAGAGTTGAATTCATCCCTTGTTCTGAATTCATCTCTAAGTAGGGATTAATTCATCTCTAGCGATGAATTCATCCCTTAAAGAGCTTAATTCATCGCAATTAAGCCCTAGAGAGATGAATTCGGTGAAAACGGGGTGAAAACGGATTCATCCCTAAAAATCGGCTGAATTAGGGTTATTTTTTAGGGATAAGTGATTATCCCGGAACAAAATCCCTAACCCCACTGTAGACGGAGGTCCATATACAGTTTTTGGCTGCCTGGATGGTCATTATAATGCCATTGGGACCGAAGTGTCGGTGTACAACAATGTTACTTCATTTTGGTGTCACATTTCAAAAACAATTGGGGCGGCTTGATCGTAAATAAAGTTATTTTAAAGGTCTCAGTACATATGTGTGTCCCATATTTCGCTTAATGATCTGCGTACCTTCCATACATAATTTGTTCATACAAAAACTGACAAAGTTTTGTTGCTGCTCGACATCGTTATTCACTCAGTTAACAAGTATAATTGTGTATATGTACATATAAACAAATATGTGCAAACCGTTTCACCGACGGTCTGTTAAAAATAACTGATAAGGTGCCGTAAGACAAAAGTGCCATTCTTTTGAAACCAAATTGAATCGAACTAATAAAAATGATTAAATATATAAGATAAAGCATATAAATAAAACTGGAATTTTTTGTGTAAATAAATGGCTTTGGACGAGTAATATTTTACGTTCGCGCCCTTGGTTCCGCCCAAAAAAGTTAATCACACGTTTGGTAATCGAATGGATCACGTTTTTGTTATCATTGAACTTTAGTTTGGAGTTATTCATTAAACCTATACTTATATAAAAGTGAAGAACATGTGTAAACTATTGTGTAAACAAACAAATATAAGTATAAACATATTAATGTTTTAATTTCGTGAATATACTTACTAGTGGTCTAGAACAACAGTCATGAATGTGTCCCTTTAAATAGTTCGAAATTGATATAATAAAAAAATATATAATGCTGTCTACAATTTTTCATTAAAGAACCTCAATGACACTTTGTTGTCTTATGGAAGATACAATTACATCTGTTTTAATGAAAAGCGTGGGATTTCCGAACATGGCTTCAGTAGATTAAATTATGGTTCCATTGAGATATATAACCATTTGTTCTTAGTGTTAAGTTAACAGACCGATATATGTGACCAATATAACTTGATGGTTCAAAACTGATAGCGGCACACATGTTTACTAATATTTAACATGTCTACACGCTGAATCCTTTAAAATCCGTCAGCACGTTTTCAAAGATTTTTATTATTTTTACGTGTCTCTTGCTCATTTATATGAATTAACTCTCTTTATATTTCACTGAAATGCTAATTAATTAAAAGTATTTTAATAAGACTAAAAAATGATGAAAATGCTTATTAATCAAATACGATATTCATTTTACAATGAGTGAAATGTGCACTCTTTAAGGTGCCGATAAACGTTCAATCCCCGTATCTGCTGTTTTGTCGCCCCCACTGGCTGAATCGGTTTCAGACTCGGAACTAAAGTCGCTGTCTGAAGTAGGGTTGATTATACACATGTGAATCAATACGGTTGAATTGCAGATTTACAATAATTATATTCAATAGCATAACTATATCGACAATAAACGTTTCAATCAGTTTGCCGGGTCATTGAAAAACCATCTAAAATATAACCTTCAGCCAATTTAACTTCAAATTCCGATGGCTGATACACACACGTTATACTACGTTTAAGTTATCATGATGTTGCCCTTCACAAATGTAACAATATTCATTAACGTTGGTGAAATTATGACTTTCTCAAGCATGGATTGAATTGTTTTTAATAATGACACATTTGTCAAAGTAATCAACTTCTTTCTGTTCGCTGCGTTTCCATAAAGTATATGTCTGTTTCTCCTGTGATGTTATCCTTTTGGTTTGTTTCACTTTTAGGCCGGTTACTTGAACCTAATCTCATACTTTTATATTTTGTAGTAATAATTGTTATCAAAAGGTACTAAAACAAACATTCAAATTTAGATGTCATAATGAGAAAATAGCGAATGAAAGGACCTTAACTTTCTCTTCAAAATTTACAATTTTATTGGTCTTTGTTCATTTGTCATGTGGCAAGTATATATTCTCAAGAATTGCAGAAAGTAGGATACCTTCACTTAATGATTAAGTTTATTGAAAAAAAAACAACTGCGGGGTCAAAGAACCATAACTCATTAAACATGGGTTCCCTTTGCAAAGAGTGGGGTTTTATTAACAAAAAAAGAAATTATTGCAAAATTAAAATAATCATTCATTTTCTGTTTTCATTTGGCGTATTTAACTTAAGCGCTTTTTGTCCAGATCCCCAATAGCAGAGGGTTCTTTTATAGTATAGTACATAACTCAAAACGTACACAATACCTTCATACAATGACGAAAGACATAGAGAACAAGACATAAAGCTGTTTTTATTTTTAAGTGCAAAGCACCCATATTGGTTTAAAACTGATTGTTTTATACTTCATATATTAACAGAGACATTATGATTACTATATATCAAATACTTGACGCAAAGTGCATCGTTGGTAAAGTTTATCGTAAGAAAAGGGGTCTTTTCACGTTTTGGTAAATTGACAAAATTTAAAAATGTTTCAGATTCGCAAATTTTCGTTTAAGTTATAGTATTTGTGAGGAAACAGTAATACTGAACATTTACCATGCTCTAAAGTAGCCATTATATGCATCTCATAAAACAATTATAAAGCGTTGCAACGCGAAACGATTGAATAATTTGGAGAGTTCTGTTGTTGTCGTTATATTTAGTGAAACTACGAGGATTGTATATATAAAGTATAAAATAAATTCTTCCATGTATGAGTAAGGATGGCCGAGTGGGGTAATTTGTAGACTTTCCACTCAAGGACTCCAGGGGTCAGTGGCTCGAGCCCTGCTGAGGGTTACTTTTTTTCTTTTTTTTAATGTTATTGTTGATATTTTACTTGAGCTTTTTAGATCCAATGTATACATTTATCAATATTAACATTTAAATACAAACTTTAAAAAATGCCGAAATCTCTAAATAGGCACCTTTAAAGATCAAACATGCAAATATCGTCACGTAACAAAACCAGATGATCCGGGTTGTAATCATGAATGTAATGTATACAATAGTTTAAGACTAAGCTGAACGTGCTAGGCCTACGCAGAAATTTTCGCAGAAAGTGTCTTAATCTTAATCTTAATCGCAATAACAAGCTATGTATGCCTACATTCATACAAAATTTAAAGATAATACCCGCATCTAAACTCAAGCTTGCAGCCAAACACATTATTTTATTTTTAATACAAGTGACTTTGACCCGTTTAGCCCCCCACTCCAAAATAAATGCCTTGCAAACTTGCTGTCTCCAAGGTTTCACCAGTTTGCGAAATCAAGTTAAGTTTTTAACTTGTAACCAACTCATTGATATCGCTATCCGACCTGAAACCACTATCTTATAATACAGACGGTTCCCTAAGTTGAACCTCTTGTTTTAACAGATATTACACTTTAACATGTTATCACAAAAAGACAAATACCTTTATCAAAACGTCGTGCTAAGCTATGACAAATTACAATTTCAATCTATTTCAATCTATTTCTTCTGGCAAGAAATCGTGTATTGTTTGCTTGTCCATATTCCCAATACCATTCAATTTACGACACAAATAAAAACAATATTTTTAGACAGGGTTTTAATAAAACTATATCAGCGGATATGGTTTAAATAAACTACGCATGCCTTGTTATATTTTATTCCGCATTTATGTTTATTACATTACAAAATTAAGTAAACACATGAAACGGTTTGTTTAAAATGTATAGTTTATTCGGTTGTCAAAATGTTGTTTTTTTAAATATATGTTATTCAATCTATATCTGTAAATACTCAATACAGAAGAAGCTTCATATTTTTTAACGTAATTATCTTAATTTATTTTCCTTGCATAACTGCATTATTTGCGATAAAAACTATATATTTAATTTAACTAGATCTTACATATTTTTTATTTGATGTCGTTGTAGTTTTTTGACAAATATAATTAATTAAATTTGTCTTACAATATTCTACTCAGTGTCGCTTTGTTCAATGCAAAGATTTAAATACAACACAAATAGTTAATTTCAATTTCATTATAATTTAAGCTGAATATTTAATTTGATGTTTGAGAAGCTATTGTATATACAAGTAGGACGAAAATTGCATCAATATTATATTCAAAGTCTATCATTGTCTTTTAAAAAAGTTTTTTCTGGATTCGTATTTTATGAAACTTTTAAAAAGCGTCTTTATTGAAACCATAACGAAAAAATAATTTTTGTATTGCTACTTGTTTTGTTTCCTTGTGGAGTGCGATAAAATCGACAATGACCGTTTAAATTATAGCTTTTCTTGTCACGGAATTTGTTAAATACCTAACAATACTTTTCGAACCTGACAATGGTTGTCCGCCTATTTGCTCAAATGACAAGAGCGTTATTTGTTTAAAAATAAACCAAACCCAAAATAGAAACAAATGACGTATAGTTCGGTTTCCCAACGTTTCAAACTCGTTTGAACTTAATGGCTTCAGGCGGACAACAGGTATTCGTTTTCTGCAGTTATAATTTTAATTTGTCTGTTAATGAAAACACCCATTTAATATGATAATTGTGTAACATTTTATATAAATAGATACTTATTGTTTAAATTAATTTTCTTTTTCATATCAGATTTTTTAATACGCTGTAATATACAGTACATGTATATAATACTTATAGCAATTTTAAAACATTTGACACGTATATATAGGTAGAGTGTCGAGGAACTCTGTATTAACTCTGTATTAAAAATAAAACTGATCGCAGAAGCCTGTATTTATTTAATGTGGATATCAATATATATGTAAGTTTCAAATGCTCAGTATCTGCATAAAAGAACAACGTCGGTTTAAGTTATTATCAATCACATTGTTTCAAAGACAGTTAAACCTAATCAAGATTTAATGACAAGCTTCTATTTGTGTGTTACTGCAACCATTTAGAGGCTATTGTATTTTAAAACAAATATCTTTATTTATCTGTATAATGTTTCTTTTTAAAATCGGACGGTATTGCGTTTCTTGTTTATAAATAGGGCAATTACTGTTTAATCATTATTGTAACAACATTTATTGTTCACTGTGTATGCTTTTTGGTTTGAAAAGGTCTGCGTTGAGGAAGAGCTTAGTTAATTGATCAATAGTTATTTGACACCATTCTTAAGAATGTTGGTGAGTAATAACAGTGATTCAGTAATTAGAGAATGTTTATTCAATCGCCTCAGTGCATTTCAATTGGTTTCATTTTCAGGTATAAAGGTTTACACTTTGAGACTTTTTTGACGCAGCACTTTTCAAATTTGAATATCTCAGTAATGAGTTAAGATTTTGATATAAAATTACACATGTATAATGGTTTCATTTAGGGGTATATAGGTTTACACTTGAACACTTTTCTGACGCAACACTTTTCAAACTTGCATATGTCAGTAATGAGTTAAGATTTTGATATAAAATTACTCATGTAATCCTTTCACTATATAGTATGTGCACGATAACAAAAAATCAGTCATCCTAAACAATCGGGCGCCTTTGCACGTTAGGTAGGTATGGTTTCATCTTTTTGCACGTGGAAATGGTGAAACGCAGGATGATTATACATGTAATTTTATTTCAATTTCTTCAATTAAGGTGGGTTGATACGCCAAGAAAACATAAATTTAATTGAAAAATCAAAATGTCTGGTATACAAATTCAGGAGCGCAACAGCGCAATCGTCATGGTGCTTGCTACCTTACCCACTTACTAAAGCATCCGATCGTCAAGAATGAATTATTGTATCGTTTGCTTGCACATACTGTTGTCAGATGATCACATGCACATTTGTAAATCAAAATATTATAACTGATATAGTTAAGTTTGAAATATGTTACTTTAGAAAAGCCATTAAGTGTAGTACAACTCTATACACTTCCTATATAATTTTAATTTTACATGCTAATTGAGTTTTTACCCCAGCAGAACATTAAATTATTTTTAAAAAAAATATGGCACGTATGAATATTCAGGAGCGCAATTTTGCATTTCGGTTGGTCATTACGACGTGTAATGTAAATGTATGCGTTGTATTTTTCACGTTATTATTTTACGATGAACCATTTTGAGAATTTTACTTTAATTTGCAGTGTTTCTTTAATGTATTATGTTTGATAGCTTTATGTTGATCAATTTGATTTAAATTCACATTAAGTATTACAAATGTTTTAAGTTAGTCTAAGTCAAAATTTCAGATTTCAGCAAAATCCGTTTTAAAATAAAGGGACTATATTGATTTGATTACGATTGTGCGTTAGAAAAGTCGCCAAGTTTACAATGTCTGCCACCGATACTTCGCATGGTGATAACTGTATCCACCGTCGTTCGCTCGGTTCTACGAAAAAACGAATGGGGTTGTTATGTGCTTTACTTCCTAATTTGTTTTATATCTTACACATATCAGCTTCAATGTCATCAAAACATTTTAAATGTGTAAACTCTTAAAAGCTGTCAAAAATGAAATCGCTAAATAACTTTATATGAGCTTAACATAAAACGACCGAGTGTCTTCTTGATAAATTCCACAAAGGTTGAACATTATCTTATCAGCGTAACTTCCATATAATTGTCAAAACAAAAAATACAATCGTTTATGCTAAATCATCAAAAGGAGGAATTGGGGATTCCGATATTGAAGTAAGCTTCGCTCATGCGCATTTATTTGGTCGGCAATATACGGACTTACTCATAGTTATGAGTAAATTTATTATTCTCTATTCTCAAAATACTATTAAAATCTCATCATCTTTATTACCCATATCATCATCATTATCATTATCAAACAAATAATAAACCAAAGACAAAATAGGAGTGAGTGCTTGTATTTGACAGGACTTTCAACAAATAAATGCAAAAAACAATTCTTCTGACGCCCGTATATGTTGTATGCGCAATGGATATAGACCTCAACGGCACCGCTCAGTTGAGGAATCTCAAGACGACTGGAAACGGTGTAACATCTTTGTTCAGGTGTATAAAGAACTGAAACGATACTATTTAAATGTTGTAGGGCATGTAATTATGAATACTTCACATACACATGTGTGTCATGTGAAAAGGTGCAAATGTATTCATAACAATTAGACGTCAAGAATATATCTCAAAAAAGAGTTACTATTTGAATAAACTGATCCCCGCCGATGCCCACAGTGCACACAGGACGCCCCCAATGCCCATCAATCACGCTAACTTGCTTAAATATTATAAATAAACAAATGAGAAACATTAATTTGTTCAAAGAAGCTGCTTATATCTGCAAGATTCATCTACCACCACCAATCAAGAGAAGTGTACATGACTTCACGTACACCCCATACAATAATCAGTAGTAATAAACGATTCAGGTAAAACCGCGAGCGGGATACGCAACCCTACTGCCATTTTTGTTTTCTTATTTTTTCTTTTAATGGCAGGGGGACGTATGAGGACCCATGGCTCGAGACCGGTGTCTAGGTGCCTTCATCACCTCCCAAAACCTCTAATTTAGAGAAATCTACAAATAAGCAGCTATTAAGATACTGTAACATTAAGTATTTTATAGTAAAAAATGTAATTAAAACATTATCAATTTCATTGCGCAAGTTAACATAACAAACAAACATCAAAAGCATCCTGCACACTCCCCGGACATCAACAAGAAACAAACAAATCACTCAAACCATAAAATCCATAAAGCATCTATAAAGAATGTTGATAAATCATAAATATTCCGAGAAATATATAAATGCATATGACGAATTTAACAGCTATATTAAACCGACTTCAACATCTAACCAGTCACACCAAAATGAAAATATTAAGTAATCGTAAAATAAAAATGTCTTTAAAATTAAACGTTCATTACGAACGACAACAAAAAATTATAACACTGACATTTAAACATACCAATATTTCAATAAGTATGCTGGAGGTACTATCTCCAGAAATTGAGAGTCTCGAAAAACATGACACCCATAACTTAAAAGACCTCATTCAAACACAATATCATGTAAAAAATGAGTCGAAATAATCAAGAAAACTTAGCTGCTTCAGACTTAAATGAAAATACACCCATCGTCTTTCCCAGTAAAGAAATCGGTTCGTGTTAAGATCCCATCTCACATGGACTAAAAACCGAACTGAAAATATACTAAATATAGACTTTATAATAGCAAAATTATAAACATAAAAGCAATGTAACCAATTATTTAACCATACATCTGTTCATTAAGGGCGGGCGGGCGGGGTTATCACCCTTTCGTTTTCTTGCTCCATAACTTTGCCTGTCAAAAACAACCCTCGAATGGCGTCTCACTAGATGTGCAAATCATATATACCCCAAAACGAAAAACTCGTGCGCTTTCGCGCTAAAACATGCACACAAAACCCGTGCATTATACGCGCTAAACCATTACCATAATCTCTCTTCTAAATAACACGTACTCAACCATACTATACCGTATTTATCAAACCGAGAATAATTTCATTTAGTTCTAATGGTTACATTACGTCAACGATAACATATCGACGTCATTTAATACAAACTACGGGGTACTTCGACACACGATTTTGTTTCATTTCAAAGTATAAAAAAAGCTAAGCGTTATCTAGTTTTTTGTGCATAAATAATCTTCACAATTCACTAGAACACATGAACAAACCAGTGGAGATTGTATCTAAATTCATCTGGTCTAGCTTTAATATTTTAGTAAAACAATATTCAGACTAATAGAAATGACACTTAAAAAGTTATGTTTCTTGCTATAACAATGCATAATGTTCTTATGCATTATATTACACTGTTACTTAGGAAATTACTTTTAACTTACAAGGATTTTTTGCTAAAAGTTTAATAATGTTAAGGGCTGTTTACCAATTGCAAAAGAAATATTTGTTTCCAAAAATATGACCGACCTTTCCAAATAACATGCCCAATAAGATTAGAAATGTTACACAGCGGAACTTCCGTAGCACGAGTGCGAACGGAGTGTGTATAGTTGTTGCCAAACGACAAGAGACTTAACTGTTGGTTAACTTGTATCACATTTTTATACCGACATTGACGGTATAACACCTCATAAAATAAACTAGCCTATATCCCACCTTGTTGAATATACCTATCGCGTGCATTGACTACATTTTACTTTACCACTGAATGATTTTTTATAAGAAATCTCTAGAGTCGAGATAACTTTAGCTTCAAAATTTTACGACCTTCAACCTTAAAATCTTGTCAATGGACATAAGTTTTCGCCATCCCCGTATAATGAATCAGCTGATTGATGGCGTCATAAAATGACATACTTATTGCGTCATTTTCTAAAAATATATGATGTCATCATCTGGTGTACACGAAACTAGTATGCGATGTCTGGGACTAAAACATTGAAGACGCGTATTTTTGTCCGTGTAAATTTATCCTAAATATAGTTATGAAGTGCATATTCTATGGACTACTTACCTCGGATGGAACCGATGAGACGAAGGATTTAGATCCAAATGTAGATCTAGCTTATTCGTGTTATTGATGTTCAGAATGTGCGTGCCTATTTGGATGTGGAACATATTGATGGGTGTGCATTTTAGTTCAGTAGTCTTTTCGAATTGTTTTGCTTTTAGATGTAAGTAAACGTAAGGGTATTTTCTTTGATGAATAGAAATTGTCTTTGTTATTTTATCAAAGTAGGTTTATTTAGTAAGCAACAAGTGTTTCAAAGTTTAATAGAATTATGACGGATTCGCGCTCCCGGCGTTCTAAGCATCGCAACATAAACTTCTCTGTATTCAACGCTAACCTAGTATTTTTTATATATTGAAACGTGAAACTTAAGCATTTGATTGAACGCCTATTTCTACGTATAAACATATTCAATGACGTTGTACAATAGAAATAAAAACAAAAATTAAACACAAATAAAAAACATACAATAATATGGAGTGACACAGTAACCGATCCTCAACAAGCGAGCGAGGCAATCCTCTTCACAAGTTAAAAAACGAACAACAGTGCCAAGTATCAAACAAGTCTAAACAAAACATTTATCAAAGGTACATCACGTATTACCTTTAAAATAATGCAAAAAAGTCGTCGAAAAAGTATGTCTTAAGTTTTTTTTTGAAAGTGTCTATTGAAGTACATTGTCTTAAACTCGAAGGTATGTTGTTCCATAGTTTTGGACCCACAGTTCCAAAGCTTCTATCACTGAATGTTCTTTTCTTGTTGAACGGTACATTAAAACAGCCTATTGATGATGCTGATGATCTAAGATTACGTTAAGAAATCGGAGTGGATAGAAGTTCGGTCAAGTAGGCAGGAGCATTACCGATTGAACAGTTAAACATGTATGTAAGAATTTTTAATTCGCTTCTAGACTTCGATAGTCTTCGATATTGCCGGTCATGCACGATTGAACGTTGATATCAGTCATGTAAAACATATAATTAAGCAGTTGTGCTTGTAAATATGGACTTTTCTACTTTGAATTTCACACATTAAACACACTTATGTTTGTATGGTAGCTATTAAGAAAATAAAATAGTAAATGCATTATTTAAAATCTTTACCAAATTCAGCTCCTATGCTAACACATTTTTATTTGGAGAATGTCCGACGTTTTATTCCATTTGATTGCGTGTTAGTTACTTATTTAAACATGTCATTAACGCGCTGCATCGTGATAGATTATAGCGCAGTCGCGAAGGTTTATGAATATAAACTATATATAATATTCACATGACACGACATTTTGCAATCTGGTTGGTATTTTCGTAGAATACGTTTAATGAAATGCGTGGTCTATCATTTGTTATGGAATTAATTGAAATGCGTGGTCTATCATTTGTTATGGAATTAATTATTACTCTTCGACAAATCTACAATAGGCAAAAGCATTACTTGTAGTATGGTGACGCTTTGATGGCGTATTTTGACGCTGTGTAATAAAATGAGGTACGTTGTAAAATTTAGAATAGCTACGCGACAACGCAATTAGTGGGCATGTGCAACGTCAACTATGGATATGACTTTTTCCGAGCATAGCTCCATTTGACGATGGCCTATTAAAATATCATAATTATTTAATAAGAATAAAATTATATTCATTTTCTTCAAACTATTTATAACACTATCATATCTCTAAAATTTTAATGTGAATGTACTAAAATGACAAACTAGGAATCATTTCAGAAACTGGACAGATTTGAGTTATGAATGCAGTGTTAAAGTTTAAAGAAACTTTACCATGCGATGAGTTATCGGCTGACGAAGCGCAGCGAAGTAAACGTGGCATAATGAATGTCAAATACAAAAGTTTGTTTTCTGAATTTTTAAAACTTAAAACAACTAGTCTTATCCGAAAATGAAAAGAAAATTGACCAATGTTATGTATCAATTATAGTTTGATGAAAATGGTAGACTTTAGATTGGTTACCTTGATATTCAACGCCAGATTAGTGTGCATGTACTTTAACACCAAGTAAGTATATTTAAACGACACGCACTATCGTGACACTTGAACTGGTTTGAAAATCGTACGCTGTTAGTCTACATAACGTGTAATCTAACGACATTTGTGTTTTAGGTCGGCGCGGAATGCATTGATCGTCAACCTGGCGGTAAATATTATAAATAAGATTTTGTTCAAGGACGCTGATAAAAATGCATATCATGTATGCGGTATGTTCGAAATATGTGTATTTGTATAATCGACATATTAAAGTGCTACTAAAACTTTTTATATTGCCAAAAAAACATATACGCACATATTATATGCTTGTTAAAGAATTGGGTAATACATATATACTATGCTTTATGTGTTGCGTATTATTTCAATGTAAAATTACAATGACGCGTTAGATATTCCCTGCTGAGGAAGGATTCTAAAGATCATATTTATTTAAGGCAGATATCACAATGCTCTTGGTGGGGCAGACCGGACATGGGAAGAGCGCCACCGGAAACAGCATTCTTGGCAAGAATGCATTTATATCCATGCACACACCGGGATCCGTCACAGATGACATTAAACGAGACGTATGTATTATATAAATCAGTGATTAGCAAGTCAATAATGATGGCTTAATTTCAATTAGTAGTGTCAATATTTTGGTTATGACGCAATAAAATTATAATATTTATTACAAAATTATAGTATTTCATGTTTCATCGCGGTTGGGCATTAATATTTTTAATGGACCTTCAAATTATTTCAATATTAATTTTTCATCAAAGAAATTAATAATGCTCCCATGATCATACTCTCGATGTTAATGTTATTTTAGCAGTTGTATATATTTCCATAAAATAAACAACTCATTTTCATACCGTTAATGAACAATGTTATACTTTATTTCAAGTCTGACGTCTATAATAAATGATGTAGCCCATACTTTAGGTTCCCCAAAATGTTTTTGATCTCAATTAAGTTCATGTGCACACTAGAATTTAAACGTTAGTTCATTACAGATGAAAACGTTTCTTATACTCACCTTTCAACTTTCATACAATTTATCACGTTCGTTTCAGTTTCGTCTGTTGAAATACATTATGTTGCACATAAAGTATTTTGAGAGTTGCACTATAAAATTAAAGAGAAGCTTCCATGCATTGATACTCGATTTCACAGTATTCTTGATAAAGCATTCGTGTTCAGCAGGGCTCGAAATTAACACTCGCACACTCGCAAAATGCGAGTAAAAAATACCGATTGCGTGTTAAGCTTTAAGCCACTAGTATTTTTTGCGAGTAAATAAATAATGAAAAGAAATGAGTAGGTATAATGCTGCTCGACGTAATGATCGCTAAATCTTAGGTCAATTTATAGATCGCCCAAATATCCTTATGCCGAAGCGCGCACCTTGTATGTAGACTGGTATATACAGATACGCGGATGGTAGTGGTACAAAGGAAATGAAACAGTCGACTATTCACACATGTTCATTGAAGCGAAAAATAACTTGTCACATTATTCCAACAGACGGAAATAACACAAAATATACATAATACAAAAGATAAAGCAAAGTTAACCGTTTAGATAGAAAAAAACGGATTTTAAATCCTACGAAAACAGTGAATAAGTGGGAAAAATAACTTAAAATAAGACTTAAACTTGTTGTAGATGAAGATGGTCCATCAACCTGATGCGGGCCCTTATGGTCCAAGGAACTGATATCTTTGTATGGTTGCAGAAATAAAATGTTTATACATCTTAAGTACTTTTAATTTATTTAAATAGTACTCAAGGTTTTTTATGTTTCCATCAAAATTTGCGATAATGTTTTTGATTTTGCGAGTTGGTATTAAAGCTGCTCGCAATTTTTTGCAAGTAAAAAAAAAAGTTAAATTCGAGCCCTGTTCAGAACACCAGAAGTCGATACAGCATAACAGATTCAAAATCAATTTAGGTCGCTTTGAGGAAGGGGCGTCGCATAGAAATTGTAGATAGCCCTGGTTTTGCTGATACATCAAAGAGCACAGAGTTTCTACAAAAGAAACTTTTGCAGGCTGTCTTCCAGACAATGCCTGGCTTTAATGCGATTGTATTCATATTGAATCCAGAAAGGTTCACAGATGAACTGGTGAAAACCGTGAATCTGTTCTTTGAATTCTTTGGAGAAGGTGTTGACAAATTTGCTTTCATTCTCTTCACACACACAACATCAAAGGAAAGAATGAATGAATATATCTATAATGCTTCTGCAAAGCCAACGGGCAATGTGCAGGTCCTTCTGGACTTAATCGAACGGTGTAGAAGTAAGGTTATGTACATCGCCAACGACAAAAAGGAGGAAAAGAAGCAAGTGATGGTTGATGAAATTATTCGTACTATTGATGAAAACATAGAGCGTGAAGGACAGAAATATTTCACCAATGAAATGTTTAAAATGGTCATGAACGAAGCCGACAGGTACATGAAAGATCATCATCCGAGAACACCATTTGAGAGAAATTATGCAAATGATATGGTAGAGATGAGAATTAAAACTAAACCAGAAGATAAAGGCACCGAGACAGCTAAGAATAAAAAGGATTTTGCAAAGCAACATAGAATATCAATAGGGCGAGACGCATTTGAAGAGCGCAGGAGATTTTTCGAATTTGAAAGTAGTTCAATTCACACTAATAAATTTCAGATGACCTCTGAGTGCACACAGAGGCTTGCACATAAGCGTGTGAATGCAACACAACACAATCATATTCACAAACCGACATGCATAACAGTAGCACCATATGAAAGTGATCTTGAAAAAACTTATATTTCTGGAAATTTTGCTGAATCAGTACTTACAAGTCCTCGTTCAATAGAGATTCATGAAGATACTTATAATGCATTACATGATGTTAAGCAACAGGTAGACTTCGATAATCAATCTGTGAGGGAAAGTGACGAAGACAGGCTAGAACCAAGCAGAAAATACGACCAATTTAAAATCAAAGTCATCAACGATAAGAATTTCTTCGAAACATTTTTTGAAGCCTTAAGAAAGTGGTTTAATACCCATTTTAAAACAATGAACAAAGTTTTCCCGATGTCTAAAGATATGTAAATAAAAGCAGGAGAGAATAGTAAATGCATCCTTTTTTTAAATATTTTATTTCATCATTAAACAGCTAGTGATTATACATCTTCAAATAAGAATGTAAGTATAAGTAGTTTCAACTTAGAAGCATGTGGACCATTTTACTGTATACTTTTTAAATGTGTATGCAATCCTGTAATTTAAATATATATGGAAGACTGAATGCTCTAATATGTTATAGCACAACCGCATGTATGTGTTATAGAATATGTCTTTCTTTTCTGTGTACTTTGTATAATTTGTTTGAATATATTTTGACGGTTTAGTTTATAATTTACCCATCTTAACAAACATGTAGAACGTTGCCATATTTTTTTTACTTCCATCTTGTTTAAATAAGTTAAGTGCTGTCACATTGTGTATATATGCGTGTATTTATAGAAATATCAAGGCTAATTGTAATTACTAATTTTATAAATAAAACAATTGACATTACCATGCGTATGGCTGCTGAGGCTCGGTCTAAATCAATGTTCTTGTTTGATGAAGCTTCTTTGTTTTTAAAGTTAATTAGTAACTATCAATAAATAAACAAGTAGTGAAAATAAAACTACAGAGAAATAACAGTTAAAATACATGAACTATTTTAAATCTCCTTTATTTAAACAGAACACGTTAACAATTTCTTACGAATTACAAGTAAGCAACAATAACGTATTATAGAACATTCGAACGAATAAGAGAGGCGACAGCGCGCTGCCAAAGTGTTCACATGCGTATTCAATATATGCATTCTAAAACCAACTTTGCCAGCATAGGAATAAATAAGCCTTAAGATACGTAGTATTTTGCAAAATCAAAGTGCTATTCTTGAGTAAAAGCTAGTCTACTACAAGAACTGTGGAAGTACATTAACAGGAAAACAATTCAGAATATATTTGTTCCGTTTTCGTCTTAAAGTAAAATACCACGAACCCACCAGCATTATTTTTTATTCGATATAAGACATACAATGTATGCATGTATATGATCATAAAACAAAGTTATAACCAGTAGCAATAATAATGTTCAAACATGTTATAAAAGATATGCTAATATATACTGTTTTGACCTTGTGGTTTCATTTTGATAAAAAAGGGTTACTATGTATTGTTTTCTTTGGTCGTTTGTGATTTTTGAGAAAGAAAAAGAACAGTTGCCTAAAGTGGGTGAAAAGCATACTAGACTTGTTTATGAAAGTTTAATGTGTTTCCTTTTTTATTCGAATATATAAAGTATATCATTGTTTAGGGCTATTCTTTTTCAATTTGTATCTTCAGATTTAAATAATTAATAAAACAGTTCTATGTAGGTTTTTGTTTTCTGTAATTCATGCTGAATATAAAATATTTCATTAATATAATTCTCTGGATGAATTTATATTGAAAAGTTATCAGTGTGCTATAAGTAGTTGATTTATATGGCATGACAAATATTTGTTTCCAATTAAATTCTTTTTCACAAAGAAGGTTTTGCCATTTAGTTTGAGCTTTTGAGATTTCGGCAGGGGTTTTAATTTGAAGTGTGTTAAATATTTTGTTCGTTTTGTTTTGTTTTGCAGTTATGTTGTCTACGAATGTTTTTTTAGTACATGGTGTGTTATTTGTATTAGAAGCAGTTTTAATATGTATGGGTATACTTTCGATCAATGTGTAGTACATCAGGCAATTACCTGTAGGTATCCCGTATATGTAGCATTAAGTTTTCAAAAGAATAGAAGTCGTTTATTCTGTTGTCGTACAATTGATCTACATATTTTATGTTTTGTTCAAACCAATGTTTATAGAAAAATAGTTTATTGTTAGTCGTTTTATCTGTATTGTTCCATAAAATGATTTTACTGTTTATTTTGGTTTCTAAATTATGAGTAACTTTACACCATGCCGATAGAACACTCGATAGAAATTAGTTTTTGGTTGAAATTTCATCTAAGATATTATTGTCGATATTACATTCAAACAGTAAGGAGTCACCATATGTTTTTAGAATTTTCTGGTAGAATAATTTCCATTTACTCGTATTGGTATTATCTAAATATCTTTTAACCCAACTGCATTTGATTTCATTCTGGAATGAATCTATGTTCGTTAGTCTGAAAGATTTATGTTCTTCTGGTTGAATAAATTAAGTTCGCTTAAAGGGATCTTTTCACGCTTTGGTAAATTGACAAAATTGAAAAAAGTTGTTTCAGATTCGTAAGTTTTCGTTTTAGTTATGATATTTGTGAGAAAACAGTAATACTGAACATTAACCATGCTCTAATATAGCCATTATATGCATCTTTTGACGATTTTAAAACCTAAAAATTATAAAGCGTTGCAACGCGAAACGATTGAATAATTTGGATAGTTCTGTTTTTGTCGTTAAATTTTGTGAAACTACGAAGATTGCTTATATAAGGTATAAAATACGTCACGAATGTGTATTCGGCGGAATAGCTCAGTAGGGTAAAGCGTTTTTACTTCAGGACTCTGGCAGGACTCCAGGGGTCACTGGTTCGAAACCTGCTCCGAGCAATGTTCTTTTCCTTTTTTTATTTTTGTTCTTGATTTTTTACTGGAGCTTTTACGATCTAATGTTTACATTTATCAATATAAAGCATTTAATGAATAAGTTAAAAAAATGCCAAAATCTGTGAAAAGGCCCCTTTAATTTTATCAGGTTTACCGTCCCATATGAAATTAAATATTTCTGATTTTATATCTTCAATAATATCATTTGGTGGGTTTGGGGGAACTGTTAGTGTGTAAATTTATTAAGGGAGCGCAAACGTTTTCAACACCGTGTTTTTCCGATTAGTGTTAGTTTACGATGCTGCCATGATTTTAAACAATTTTTAAATTTTTGTAATTTAGGTAATATGTTTTTTTAGAATTTTTTAATTTTCATTGTTTGTAAAGGTTATTCCTAACGTTGTTGCTTCATCTGATGTCCAGTTAAATTTCATTTCTTTTTTAAGATGACTATAACTTTGTTTAAATTTACCTACTCGTAGCACAGTGCATTTACTTTTGTTAAGTTTAAGACCCGATGTCATTCCAAAACGGGTTAGCGATCCTATAAGATTATTATATGAGCCACTACTGTCATTTAAAAAGTAAGTTGCATCGTCAGCAAATAGGGACTGTTTAACTTCTTCGTCAGGTTCTAGCGATATTCCCTTTATATGTTTATTTGATTTGATATAGTGTGATAGATACTCGATGCATATAATAAATAGCGAGAATGAAAGTGGACATCCTTGTCTTACCCCTCGTTCGATGTTATAACTGTTTGAGAAGAAGCCATTGTTAATAATTTTGCTGTTAATATCGGTATAAAATAGTTTAACCCATTTTATTAGACTTTCACCGAAATTCATATTCTCTAAGCAAGAGAACATAAACGAATGGTCTAGTGAATCGAAAGCCTTTTCGAAGTCTGCAAAGAAAATGAGGCCAGAATTGTCTGGTTGGTTGAAATAATTTATGCATTCTTGTATCAGACGTACATTTTCACCAATTTAACGTCCTTACATGAAGCCAGATTGAGATCTTGAAATGATTGATGATAATATTTTTTTAATTATGTTTGATATACTTTTAGTTTCAATTTTATAACCATTGTTCAGTAAACTAATCGGGCGCCAGTTTGATAAGAATTCTAAGTTTTTTCAAGGTTTTGGAATGAGTGATATTATACCTTGTTTTTGTAGCGTAGTTAAGTTTTCGTTGTTCAATGAATAGTTAAGTGAATTGATTAAATGTGTTTTAATATAATTCCAGAATATTATATAAAATTTGACTGTGATGCCATCAGATCCTGGACTTTTGTTGTTTGCATTTCTTTTAGTGCTATTCCACATTCATATTCATTTAGTTATCCGTCATACAATAATCTTTCCTCTTGATTTAAAGGATGTGTATTTTTAAAAATCGTTTATAGAGGGTTTCGAAAAATATACGTTGTTCTTCTATTATTTTAGTTCTGTTTGTTATATCTTCGCCATTAACTACTAATTTGTGTACAGTTTTTGGTTCACTTCTACGTTTTTCAATGTTTGCGAAGTATTGTGTATTTTTTTATTGTGTTCAACATGCTGTGCACGCGCTCGTAGTATTATTCCAATGAGTTGTGTATGCTAGTTTCCTTCTAATATTTGTTTGTTTAATATTATTTCATTATCAATGGCGGTGGTATCATTTTGGTTTGTTTCATGCAATTGTTTTTCAATTGTTGTTCAAGTGTTTCAATGGTTTTGATGGTTTCAGTTTCAAGTTTGTGTGTTTCTTTTTGTTAAAATGATGTGTATCTAATTGTTGTTTTACGCATATTCCACCCATAGGGTGTTTGGGTTTGCAACTTTATTATTTTGAACTGTGTTTAATATTTTTTGTTTTATTTGTGTTTGATATTCTGTATCTAATAAGATGCTGTGATTGATTTTAAATTATCCTGGGCCTCTTTCAGGTTGTATTTTGTGAAGTTTAAGTTCAACTAGAGAGTGGTCAGTCATAATTCCTGGTTTAATGCTACATGTGTCAATAATGTTGCAAAGTGACTCAGATATTAAAATATAGTCTAATCTACAAAATAATGTTGGTTTTGTGTTCGAGTGCCATGTGAATTTGCTATCGTGTGGATTTACTGTACGCAAAATGTCTATCATATTGTAGTTTTCAATTATGTTATTCAAAATGTTTCTGTTTTTAGAATAAGTATTAAGGTTTCCCTTCTTTTTATCAAATAATGGGTTCAGGACAGTATAGAAATCACCACCAATTATAATATTTTTATCTCGGTTATTAGTTATAAAGGATTGTAACGTTTCGTACAATGAGGAATCATCTATGTTAGGACCGTAGACGTTGGTTAATGTTAATTGTGTTTCATGTATTTTGATATCTATACTTGCTAGTCTGCAAATTATTATTTCGTTAAAGTTATCGACTGTGATCCCTATAATGTTTTTAATCAAAAAGGCAATGCCTTGTTTATTAGTATGTTGTCCACTGATATAAATGTCTCCGTCCCATTCATCTTTTAAGGTTTCTGCTAAAGTATTTGTCAAGTGACTTTCTTGTTATAGGCATATACTATATTTTTTCATCTAACCATTTGAAGATTTTTATCCGTTTGTCTTTATTGTTTAGCCCTTTTACATTCAAAGTACATAATTTAATCATTGTAATATGTGGAAGGCGATTTAAATGATAGTTTGTATGTGATTGTCCAGTTAGTTTCTATTTTAATTCATGTTCAATTGCTTTCTATTATAAGACATAATATATTAATATATACAAACAAAAATTGAAAACAAAAAGGAGGAATACAAAACGATGAGTATTCCATAGTAATGCAGAAGAAAAAAGAAATCATCACAAAAGTGAGAATAAAAATAAACGGCTGGCTCGGCTAAATATTCCAAGTATTAATTAAAAAAAAATTATGCAAATCAGAAACATGTTGATTTGAGACTTATTTTGCGAAAAGGTATGTTAAGAAGAAAAATATTCGTAGTATTTCATTAATAAATGTGCATACAATTTTAATGCATTAAACGCAATACCAAGAGCTCTCTTTAACATATAATGCTATCTCATTACGTCGTTTCATAACAATAGTTCAAATCGTTATTGAGTTATTTCCATATTTAGATAAAGTCACAAAGACATTGACTTTATCCTCCACCTTTTCAAATCTCGTGACAAATCTTGATACAAGTTATATAATTATGTATGAAGTCTCGTCACAAGAAGTCATTGCTTTCTCGTGTTATTGATTGGCAACTATTTGTAAAATTCGCAACAGTAATCTTTGCCAAACCAGTCTTTCTTACACCTATGTCAAAGTAAATTTATTGAGATTATTTTTTTCTATAATTGGTGGTGAATGTACTCCCACCTCCAACATTTGAATTTATGAGCAGATCCTAGCATTGCTAATATAAACAAACAGGCATTGATAAAGAGCATCAGACAGATGCCATTTTGACATCTAATAACACAACTAAAATATTTTTTTAATGACTAATAAGCTAACAGAGATGCAAATTCAATGATGCAATTGAAGTGATTCATCGATTTGTTATGACAAACACAATTGTTAAATAAGCGAATTATAACTACTGCTTAAAATTGATATTCAACAGTGGTGGTTGTTGCTGTTGATTATGCTTATTAAGGATAGGTTGTTCACATCAAATACTGTAACTATATTCTGTAAAGGAAGGAGAAACAACAACAAAATATATGTTATTTTTTGTTTAATTATTTGATAAATGTTCTGACATGATTGATATATTAGTTGGATCAATTTGTATAATAAATATGTCTATCTTTTCAAATAATGGAAAAAAAACAAAATTACGTCCACATGTGGATTATAAAAAAAATCATGAAGCGCAATTTATATGTCTGAAAGGCGACATCCATTTTATAGTGTCCGTCATTTGTTTGTTCTTTGTCTTGCGGTTCATTGGTTCAGATTTTTAATTCAAACATGTTTTGAAGAATTTCAAATTTACTTGGCATTGATGTTGAACGTGGTGAGACAGTGTTTTTAACACATGAAGTGGTTGTCTTGTTATAAGGATAAGGGCGAGATTTACGATTTTATGTTCTTATTCCTTTTACCGAGCACTACGTCGCATGAAAGTTGTTGATGCCATTCTATAAGGTCAAAGTCATATCTAAAAGTTAAAGGTCAAGTTATACTACACTTCATTGTGAGAATCGAGAATGTGCAAGCTTTTAATTCTTTTTGCATTGAATTATATCAATCAAATAAGGCAAAAGTATTTAAATGTCACGTTATGTGTTACGTAGGATATATCAAGGCGATACAGCTTTTCACAGGTGAAATACATCTAGTATGAGAAAACATCTTGAGGCTCAACAATACTAAGAACACTAACGGTCGTTTATAATGACCTAGTGCAAATGTTAACATATACCTGAACCAGAGATTGCATTAACACACACTATTTTACTCGTAAGGTCATACTAAAAAATACAAAAATGCAACACTTGTTAAAAAGCTATTGAACAGCATATGTTTACTGATTGAAAGGTAAGTTACACGGAAGGAACTTGTGGTCAAAATATAAGTTTATGGCTACATGTACGACTTAGTTTTAATTGTCACAAGCATTTCAGAACATAATTGTTTTTTTGTTTTGTTTGTCGTCTTCATTACAACTGCTAAAAGCAAGTTGATTGCAAACATAAATGAAACATGCAGCCTAGTGTCATGTATTGAAGATTTGCCTTTTTCGAGACGACACGGAATGAAAACCAGAAGGGAACACTTTTGCCCTGTTATAATTTAGTTTAGTTTTAGTTATTACATTGTTTAAGTTCATACGCTTAAATCAGATGTAATATGATATTTGAATTTGTATATGTTTATCATGACATATCTTGTCAATTTAAAGGGACCTTTTCACAGATTGTTCCAGATATTGAAGTTTGTCATTTAATGCTTTTTACTGATAAATGTTTTCTGTGAAAAAAATGCTCCAGAAAAAAAAAGAGTAAACTCATAGAAAGAAAAATGTAACCCTCAAACGGGCTCGAACCACTGACCCCTTGAGTAAAATATGATGCTTATACAATGATTTACATATTTTATACCTTATTTAAGCAACCTTTGTAGTGTCACAAAATATGTCGACAACAACAGAAATCTCGAAATTATGCAATCGTTTCGCGATGCAACACTTTATATTTTTCAGGTTTTTAAATCGTCAAACGATGCATCAAATTGATATTTTTGAGCATGGTAAATGCTCCTTACAAATTTATAATTTTACTGTAAATATGTATTTCAATAAGAAGTTCATTTGATCATTAGCAATATACATTTTTAGGGGTTAAATGCTTAAAAGACATGAACACAATTAATTTAACTCATTTATACATCATTTTCTCTGCTCTTAATTCAACAATTTACCGATCATTGAAATTTGAAGTTTTTAGTTGGTGTCCATAAGCTTGCAGTCAGGCAAATATTAATGGCCACTAAATAAATATTTATACTTTGCAGTAGTATTTCATGATTGTGTTAACAGTAAATGTTGCAGTAGTAATGGTAGCCGAATCTCTACAAAAACCGAATGTTTTCTTTTCGTGTAATATGTTTCATCCATGGAAAAGTCAATATTTTAAATTAAAGTATATGTCATTCAATTCGCAAATAAAGCCGTTAAATACCATATATGCACAGTATGAGGGTATCAGAACACTTCGATACAAGAAAAATTGAAGTGTTTGACGATCGTTTAATCTATTCTTTCTTCGCTCGTCAAAAATAGCCAGTATACAATTGTTCGATCGAATACTGTTATTTAATGGATTTAATATAAATAATGAAACTAACCTTTGTCTATATTATAGTCTATGCGAGAACTTATGGAATGTTATACTTAAAATTGTATGATTTGAAACACTTGACGTTGATTGTAAAACACTACATTTTATAAAGTTTCACGCAATAGGAGGCTGGACAGTTTTTGTGTACGCTAACAACTGCTTTCTGAACTATTATTTTGTCAGCGCCTCTGCCTAAAATGGATTTTAGACATGGATTTCGTGCGATAATTGATGCAGCAAGATCATTGACTGTTAACAGAACTGCAAAAATCTTCAAGTTTAAGACAAAAACTGTTAACAACGGTTTAATATACATTTGTATAATAATAACTGTTCAATAATTGAAAATCATTAAATTGTTAAATTTACCAGTAAAAATAAAGTTAATAGATATTATTGAAATATTTTCTGGAACTAAACATATTTATGAATAATGTTATTTATTGTATATTTTTAGCCAAAGTCTAAATGTGTGCGAAGAAACAAAAACACAAATTATGTTCATAATATTAAAAAAAAAAAAGAATAAAAATTGAAGGATTGCTGAACAAACATTTAAAAATTTATATTATCATATTCAAAAATGGTAATTCATGCTTTAGTTGACTTGCGAAACCGAAAATTAATTCTAGCCTTGAAAATGTTTTTCAAAACAGTTCACTGCTGTTTGTATAAACACATTTTAACTACCGTAAGAAAAGAAAAATTAATACAATACTTTGATTTAGTCGATATTTATAAATTTAAATCTATTGTTTGCGTTAATTTATAGTTACATTGTGGTCATGTATTATAAATAATACGTGTACATATATTCAACCTTATAGTAACTTATATATTAAATTGTATTCTATGTAAAATCGTTAAAGCCAAACAACCTATTTGGGATGTAAATTTTAAGTATTAATAAGAAACATTTTGTATCTATGCCAATTAGAATATATATGGTGGTTACAAGGTAGAAATCCGTCTATTTCGCGCTTAAAACTTAAAAATTATCGCGTTTGTCGAAATTGACGTATACGTCTAGAAATCCTACTTTCGGTTTTAAAAGTGGTACCGTTTGAAAAATAATACATAAGTTGCTAACTAGGCTATATATTTAATTGTATCTATGCCAATTAGAATATATCTGGTGGTTTCAAGGTAGAAACCCGTCTTTTTGCTCTTTAAAACTTAAAAATAATCGCGTTTGTCGAAAATGACGTATACGTATACAAATCCTACTTTCGGTTTTAAAAGCGGTACCGTTTGAAAAATAATAAACAACTTGCTAACCAGGCTATAGATATAATTTTATCTATGCCAATTAGACAATTTGTGGTGGTTACAAGGTAGAAATCCGTTTTTTGCGTTTTAAAACTTAAACTAATTCGCGTTTGTCGAAATTGACGTATGCGTATAGAAATCCTACTTCGGTTTTAAAAGCGGTTCCGTTTGAAAAATAATAAATTACTTGCTATCTAGGCTATAGATTTAATAATAATTTTGCACACTTTTAAATTGCATCTTTATGTTTTGATAAACATATATTTCATTTCAAGGTCAGAGGCAAAGTGTGTGGCTTAAATACGTTTCTCTAAAATCAATTGACAGAATGGTTGTGCACTTTGGAATGCATATTAGGGTGCTCCCAAACATATTAAAGTATCAGGATATTGATTACAATATGCAATATCGGATGATGGCTTCTATCAGCATATGCCTATATATTTAATGTAGCGTGTATAAAAAAAAAGCGTTGAGCAAGCCCTAAATGTTGTTATTTTCAACCATTTTTTACAGCTTTTCTGTAACTAGCATCATGTAATGGAGAGTTGGAGAACAATACGTTCATATTTATTGGAGCACCCTGATGCATATATCATTTTCCGTTCACTTAGCATCAATGCAGAGTATTGGATAAACATGATATGTATAGTATATTATTGTTCATAAATCGATCTTCATTAATTGTTTGATCTAAACTAGTTAAGATTTTTCCCGTCATAAATTCTTAACAATATTTAGTTAAATGAATATTAATAACACAAATAAATATCTCAAATGACGTATTGGTTATGGTTTGATTATAGTCATGCTTAAGAAGTCTTGCTAATAGCTTTAACGGTCACTATTCTGCCATAGGGCCCTCAGTGAAGTTTTCTATTTCTTAAATATATAAGGAAATATGCAAATTAATCTAAGATAATTATGAGATAAGTGCGCTATTGACAAAATAATGCATAGTTATTGTATAGTGTGTGCTTTAGTTTCCGCATTCAATGCGTATGAGGCTACCAATGACGAGTAACGCAATAACATGTACTTTTACAAACTTGGTTTTATACATTTCCATGCTTTACGATCATGATTCAGACGTGTCATTTGACAAATACGTCATTTCTAAAAACATACCAAACCCGAAATAGAAACAAATCACACAACTTTCGGACTCCCAACGTTTCCAACTCGTGATTCCACTTAATCCCCACAAAATGGCTACTGGCGGGCAGCAGGTATTTGCTTTTCTTTTTTACTGGTATTGTGTGTGTAATTAATCACCAAGTAAATGCGATAGTTAGTTTTTATAAGAATCGTCAATAATTGTTAGTGTAATTACATGCACATATTTTTGATAGGTTTTGCTTTATAAATAGGCTAGTATGGTGTATCGTGTATATATAAACAAGGTTCGAATTGTTAAATCATTTGTGCACCAACACACACTTTCACCGTTGTACATTGTGTAGACTCTTAGGTGTCGATAGATCTGCGTTGCGAAAGATCTTGGTGAATTGGCAAAAGACACTTATAATGTTATTTGACACTCAGATTGAATAGATAGGTGACAAATATGTGGGGTTGAAAATTGAATCACCTCAGTGCATTTCAATTGATCTAGTTTTAACGTCTACATTTTCATGTTTTGCCATCAATACTTCGTATCGTTATTATTATCTGTTCTCCCGTCGCACGATCTATTGTCATACAGTCAACATAATTGGGATTATTTTTGTAAGTGACAGATAAGTTTTATATTTAAACATGCCAGCTTAAACACACATACTATATTTCATACTTGTAAACTCTGTCGAAAAAGGAAATCGCAAATTGCTTTAAAAGGTGCTGAATATGAAATGTTCGACTATCTTCTTAAAATATTAAACAACTGTTTAAACATAATCTAAACAGTTGGACTGCGTTATTCGTGTAAAAATATACACCCTAGATACTTCTTCATAAGTGTGAAGGTTTGCACTCCGACTTGATGTTTTCCTACAACAAAAATTACGAATGTGAAAGCAATATCATGACGTTTTGCTATTTATACCCCCATTACCATTGTCTGTCTATCGGTCTGTCGGTCTGTCCGTCTGTCCGTCTGTCCCGAAATTTCACCCGATCTTCACCAAACTTTGTCGCAAGTTGTATCTAGGTGATGTCTAGGTCAAGTTTGAATATGGGTCATGCCAGTTCAAAAACTAGGTCACGGAGTCACTTAGTGTGTTTTAAACCGAAAGATTGTCCGGCCGATAACTATGTCATTTATCGTAAGATTTTAAAATGCCTTGGTACATTTGTTCACCATCATGGTATGGTGTGTCGTGTGAAAAAAGTACGTCACTATCTCCAAGGTCAAGGTCACACTTGGAGTTCAAAGGTCAAATGCATGTCCGGGCCATAACTTTCTAAAATATTGTGAGATTTTAAAACCATTTTGCAAATTTATTTATCATCATTGGACGGTGTGTATCAAGAAAGAATTACGTCGATATCTCTAAGGTCAAGGTCACACTAAGAGTTTAAAGATCAAAAATGGCCATAAATGAGCTTGTCCGGGCCATAACTATTTCATTCATTGTGAGATTTTAAAATCACTTGGCACATTTGTTCACCATCATTGGATGGTGTGTCACGCGAAATAATAACGTCGATATCACAAAGGTCAAAGTCACACATTAAGTTCAAAGGTCAAAAAGGGCCATACATGAGCTTGTCCCGGCCATAAAAATGTCGTTCATTGTGAGATTCTAAAATAATTTGGCACATTCGTTCACCATCACTTGACGGTGTGTCGCGCGAAAGAAATACGTCGATATCTCCAATGTCAAGGTCACACTTTAAGTTCTTAGGTCAAAAATGACCATAAATGAGCTTGTCCGGGCCATAACATTGTAAGATTTTAAAATTATTTGGCAAATATGTTCACCATCATTGGACGATGTTTCGTGCGAATGAATTACGTCGATATATCCAAGGTCTAGGTCACACTTTGAGTTCAAAGGTCAAAAATGACCATAAATGAGCTTGTCCCGGACAAAACTATGTGGTTCATTGTGATATTTTAAAATGATTTGGCGCATTTGTTCACCATCATTGGACGGTGTGTCGCGTGGAAGAATTGCGTCGATATCTCCAAGGTCAATGTCACACTTTGAGTTAAAAGGTATAAATGGCCATAAATGAGCTTATCTGGGCCATACCGATGGCGTTTATTGTGAGATTGTAAAATCATGTGGCTCTATTGTTCACCATTATTGGATGGTGTGTCGCACGAAAGAATTACGTCGATATCTCCAAGGTAAAGGTCACACTTTTACTTCAAAGATAAAAATGGTCATAAATGATCTTGTCTGGGCCATAACTATGTCATTCATTATGAGATTTTAAAATTACACTGTGCATTAATTTTGTTCAAAGTCGTTGGACCGCGTGTCATGTGAAATAATTCAAGAGTTTAAAAGTCAGAATGGCTATAAATGATCATGACATAATAATTATTACACATCGCCATAAATTAGGTTCTCTTGTTTTGTGAAGACAGCATGCAAGATAGTCCGTATCAATGCGGCACGTGGGGATATACGTCACGTCTGTGACAAAGCTCAAGTTAAGTTTATGCTTTTTGGAGCATTGTAATGACACTTGTTATTTTATAAATAAAATGCATTTCTCTATAACACCATCGTTAATTTAGACTTTCAGCCTTCTGCTAAGATAAAACGTGTAACAAATAGTGTGTTTGCGTAAACAAATAACGTTTTCATGGATAAAGTGAGATTCTGGATAAGCCATTCAAGGTTATTACATTTCTGCATTTTAAAGGGGCCGTCCAACAGATTTTGGCATGTATTAAAGCTTGTCATTATTTGCATAAAATGCTTTATATTGATAAATTTAAACATTTAAATTAAAAATATCCAGTAAAAAATAAGAATACAATTGAAAAAAGAAGAAAAAACATTAACCTCCACAGGGCTCGAACCACTGACCCCTTAAGTCATGGAAGCTTGGAGTAAAATGTCACTTTACCATTCCACCATCCACGCTCACGTCAAATGCGGAGGTATTTATTAGCTATATAAGCAATCCTCGTAGTTTCCCAAAATATCGATTCGCGTCGAACGACGCTTTAATCTGTTGGACAGTCCTTTAAAAACTATAAGACATTTTTTATATTTGAATAGATGATTCTTAATCGAACAAATCTTGCTAACAAAAATATAACACATTTGAAAATATTGCGCATACATGCGTTTTTCATGACATATAACGCTAACGACATTTAAAGTTCTGCCTGTGTGTTATATGTATGAACATTATTAATGCAATTTATTAAAAAGGTGAAATATATGTTGTTTTTCAAGTGAACCGCAAGGATTTAACTTTAGTAAATAGAAATTAAAACAAAAATTTCAAATAACGTGGTCACATTGTGGAACGTTCTTTACATTAAGTAACGAAACTTTCGTCACTTTTTATTGTATGATACAATGAAATAGTCACGAAAATTAAAATTATATGCATTTATATAAACACAAAACGCATTTGTCAAAACGCAGATGATATAAATAACTAAATGTTGTATTTTGTATCGTTATTAGAGTAAATAATTGCAAATAAAATATTCCACACAATACTATGTTCTGTAAAATAGCTAAATCTATTTGTGTAAGTACCTTAATATGTAAATTAAAGGCAAAAACTCATATAAATATTTAAGTGTAACTTAATCATTTTACTCGCAGTAAATAGGAAGGGGACATTTGCATTCCGGTTCTTTGAACTGAAGATTAATTCAAAAACTTGTTAACAAATATGTCGGTAACGGACTCTTTCGTGTAAGTTCTTATCAATCTACAACATCATATTTAACGCACATGAAAAGAAAACTATAATATTAACGGCCTCTCCAGATGAAGTTTGCGGAGTTAAATTAAACTATGTTTGTATCAAATATAATTTACCATGCGATTTTCTCATTTTCTTACGAGGTTTCTTGATTTCCCATGGGATTTTTCCCAAAGAAAATTTAACGAAAATTAGCAAACATACTTAACAATGGTAAAAATCGATAACTCGGCATAAACAAGCGCATACCTTTTTCGAAAATCCCATTCACCGATTATTAACAGTCAGTAGAATAGTTTTCATTATTGGTAGTGATATTTCTGGTAACAAACAGTTTTATCCAGACTTGTGTTTTACACCACACTACCAAAAATTGTGCATTATTTAACCATTTTCAACTGATTTGAATCAATGAAGCTTGAAATTTCAAGCTACAAATGTAATCAGACACTTATAAAACGTTTATCTTTATAATTAAATATCTGTTCATTTCAAAAGCATGATTAAACATGCCATACTATGTTGTGTTTTTAAAATCTCTAAAATGTAACTATTTTTAAGGCAACATATTATGCCAAAAACAATATCTTGAAGAACCTCTAATGCGTGATACCTGCCCGCCAGATTGGAGTGCGTTTACTTACAAACAATGCCCCAAAAGTAAGTATATTTAAACGGCACGTAATAGTGTGACATTACAGATGGTTCACACAGCATACTCTGAAAGGTAACATAATGCGAAAACAGACGACATTTATGTTTTCGGACGGCGAGAAATGGATTGATAGTCAAACAGACGGTAACACATTATAAAGCAGATTTTTTTTTTAAAGAACGGCAAAACAAATATGAATTTATATTACTGACGTTAATAAGCATTATAAACATTATTGCATTAAACATTAAAACTATTGATACGGAATATAATATTACATATGCATACATTATGTTTAGTTAAAAGGATTGTATAACACATTTAATTTGCATCATGGACTACGTAGTATTGTTATTACAGAAGATAGTAGTATTCCCTAAATATGTGTGAATTTAAAGAAGACATATCTTTTTTTGAAACGCAGACATCATAATGCTGTTGGTGGGGCAGACAGGACATGGAAAGAGCGCCACCGAAAACAGCATTCTTGGCAAGAAGGCATTTGCATCCAAGCTATCACCTGCATCCGTTACAGAAGAGCTTTAACTAGCGGTATTAGTAATATTCAATACTATTAAGTACATGTGTAATACCTATTTGATTGTTTGATTTCAAAATGTATTTTTCTGCTAATATGTTTGTCATGTTTGCATACTAAGGCAAATCTATAAAAAGAATGATCATATATAACGCTTTAGTATATATATATATATATATATATATATATATATATATATATATATATATATATATATATATATATATATGTACACGTTACACATAGAGTTATTTTACTACTATTTTAATAGTAAATTTAATAAATCACGATTAAGAAACACACACAGAAGTTTTAAATGTACATTTGCATAATTTACACTTAACTCATTTAAAGCCATTTAACAAAATAATGCTTTTTCTTTCAATAAATACACGTTCGAACAGGTTTGGAAATTACCATAAAAAGTCAATGAAACGTGATAAAAATGATCTGAAATTGAAACGTAAATAAAATATTTGACGTTTTGCGAACTGAACGTCAAACGAAATGTTTATGACCACATATTATTTCATGTACACAGTAAATTTAAATTTGCTTAGTTCAACTAAACTTCATACCATTTAAAATTAGAATATAATACATGTCAACAGAACACCAGATTAACTAAGTCGACAAACTCTTACTGTACCTGTTCATTAATTTTAGTTCGCTATGAGGAATGGGCGTCCCATTGAAATTGTTGATAGTCCGGGTTTTGCTGATACATCGAAAGGCATTGACTATGTAAATGACAATCTTGTCGAAGATGTCTACCAAACGCTTCCTGGGTTTAATGCAAGTGTATTCAACTTGTCTCCAGATAGGTTTACTGATGAACTGGTTAACACCGTTAATCTTTTCTTTGACTTCTTTGGAGAAGTGGTCGGAACATTTTCCTTCATTCTTTTTACACACATAAAATCAAAAGAGAAATTGAACGAATACATAACAAAACGAGAAAACCCCAACGAATTATGTGCAGGTTCTTTTGCACTTGATAGAAAGGTGCGGAAGCAAGGTCATTTACATCGACACTGACAAAAAGAAGGAAAGGAAGGAAGTAATGGAAGATGTGATAATTCGTACTATTGACGCGAACACAGTGCGGACAGGACAGCAATATTTCACCAAGGATATGACTAAAAAGTTAAACAATTTGCAGATAAATATATTGAATAAAAATCCGACCAAAGACCGTGAGAGTTATAATGATAATGACAGAGTTAATACAAGACATCAGTTAGATGATAACAAACCCGAGAAAGATGAGACTGATGATGACATTTCAGAAGGAAATGGACGAGTATTAAGAATGAAAGAACGAATAGAAAGTAGAAGTACTTCAATGCAAAATCATGGGACATCATACATTAACCCTGATGGCGTCCGAAGGCTTGCGAACAAACAGCAACACAAAATCAAAACACTCTTGAAGAAATGCATATTTTTGGAAGTGACCCTGAAATAACACGCAAAAGTCGAATTTCATGAGAGTTTTTATAAGATCATGATAAGAAACTACTCGATGGCAGGACACGTAAAGATTCTGAGCAACAATCTGCAATGGCAAGTGACATAGAAACGGAGCACGGAGAAGGCAAACAAGTATCAGGAAGAAAATACGATCGATTGAAAGAAGATGTCAAAAACGATAGGGTGTATATGAACTTGCACGTGGAGTCTTTGAACGTGCATGGGGTGGCTTTGAACAATGGATGCAAAAATTGAAACAATTTTTTGACGGTTGAACGGCATGTTAATAAAGCAAAAACAAATAGGCGAATAGTGAACGCATTATTTGTTTTACTACATTAATAAAAGATAAGCGAGTTTAAATCTAAAAATTCGAATATTATGTCTAGTTGTAGGTTTGTCAGCCATTTTAATTAAAAGATAAGGACTTTTATAATAAAATATTTTGTGTAATCTTATTATCCGCATATATGTGACATATTGCACCCTTTTATAAAAAATATTAAAACCTTAATTATGTGTAATGTAATCTCATCATATATTGCTTAAGAAAGCAATCATGTATCTCTTTGTAATTTTTATGATTTGTTTAATTTGTTATTTTGACGTTTTAGTTGATCATTAACTTTTAATAATAGAAATGTAGAATGTTTTTACAAATTGTTTTCTCACTTTAATTTTTTCCATGTAATTAAAGTGCCGTCATATTGTGTATTTATCAAAGTTTAAATAGGCATATAACGGTTTATTGTAATTAGTCTTTTTATAAACAAAATATTTTGGCCATAATTATTTGTTTGACTTCCTAAGGTCAGGACAAATCACAATGCTTATTTGACAAAGCTTCGTGATTTTTTATTCTTGAATATCACCTTTCACTTTAAAATTAAATAGCAAATAATAATAAATGTACTGCAACGGGTAGGTATTCGTTTTGCCACCTGCTATGTTATTAACGGCAAGTATATATGTCCTGAACAACTGCTAAAGCAACGTTATACCAAACATACCAAAATATAAGATAGCAAGATAAGGGGCAGTGCGCTGCTTAACTTCTATCAATCTCATGCATATATCTCTTGTGTATATAAAACCGTAATAACATTAAAATTTACTTTATTTATTTGCTATTAAGTGTCTTGTGATGCTATAAGTCGAATGTCTAAGTACTCTGAATTCAGGACCACACGGTATAAGTTTTGTTTGTCCTTCTGGCGCACGATATCTGTCATTAACTGAGAGTCTACATTTTTAAGAAGTGTTTGTATAAGAGAAGCCCATTCACCAAAATTATTATTGCACTAAGTTTATGAAAATTTTGACAAAAAAATGCAATTTCTGAAAAGCTCGTTTACCACAAGGGGACCATTGTTCTATTTATATGCGCTAGCCTTAAACCCATTCACCAAACTTCCAATCCTAAACTAGTCTTGCTAATATATGTATGCGTCTAAATGCGTCAAAAAATGCATTCATGAAAATCATTCACTTCGCGATTATACAATTGTTTGTATATTTGTTGGTGAATTTGATAAACGCTATTCTCATTCACAATCTAACATCGTTTAGAAAGCAAGAAAGCAAATTGTTCGAAGCCTCAAAGGGCCACATTGCACAGCTGGTATTGCGACAAAATTCAAAAGTATGTAACACGCTAACAAATGTTATGAAGGCAGCTGATTTGATTGATTAACTTCATTAAAGCAAACATAGCTCTTTTATGACCGTTATTGGACTAAGGTAGAGCAGTAAATGTCACACGAGTTGTTTACTTATAGACGAATGTAGCGAAGAAAAGTACATTTTTTATCTGTTAACAAAACTAGGTCAAATTAAACACAAAGGTTACAATTCACCTACTACACCAGAGTGCTTAAACTTAATCTCTTTGTACAATTGAAATGTTATGCTAAAGAAGAACACTGTATTTGCTATTAAAACCTCGTAATTTTAAAAGCATACCTTAGGCAAAATTCATGGTATTGACTTTTGAAAAGATGCTTAATAGTTATATTGTCTAACATGACTTATGTCGAATTTTAACACGTGTATTGTACTACATATTCGAGGTAAATCAATAAAATATATAGACAATGTATACATGTTAATGTAAATTAACATTTTTATTACACATGAAATATTATCAAACATATACAAGTCGCTCTGTTTTTCTGGATAATAAACATAGTAAAATTGTGTTCCAGTAAAGATTTAAAGTGTTTAACAGTACTATCTTAGACACAAACGTTTTTGTAAATATCAATCTATTAAACAAGTAACACGTATACAGTTATTAAACCAAAACTGAAATCAGTTTTGAAATTCGTACAGCAAATTAAATAATCGTTTCGAAATAAACTTGTATGTAATATATTAGCGCAGTGTGATTTAATGTGCTTTACATATTATTTGGAGTTGATTTGGTCTCTTACTAAGTATATTTCGGTGATACAATTATATTCTTGCTCTTTTCAATGATATTAGCTTTGCAACTATCCATTCATGCCCAGTCGTGTTTGTGTCCGGAATTACCGGTAAGTGGGATTCCATTACTAAGCGACAAATCTCTTTGTCCATTATGGATGTACTGATGTAAAGATACAATAAAGTGTATTTTCTTTAATTAGTTTGGTAAATTTTATCAAATTCAGTAAGTGGCTGATATAAGTGTGTTTATTTATATCATTTTTAATCAATGGAAAAAAATGTAACAGGTACAATGGTGTGCCGCTATCCAATTTTGCTGCACCTTATCGTATTAAAACAACTTTTGCGGAGTCGACATTGTGACGCTTCATCCAAATCTTGATTATGTTACATCTAGATTCCGTGAGCATTAAATTGCAATAAAAACCGAGTTATTTGATTCATCTGAACATGTTCATAATGTTGTTTTTATAAAGAACTGTATTTATTCGTAAATACTAGAAGAACAGGCATACAGTGCAGTAACTGGTAAGAAAAAACCTAATTTAAACACATTTAATTGTATTGTTTATTGCAAAGTGCATATGTAAAAATTTCATGTTTGTGATGACAATATTTATTCTTGATAAAATAAAATAATTCATCTGCGTCAGATTTTTTAAAATTACCCCCACATTTAATGTGTTTGTTTCAGTAAACGGTTTATTACAATTAAAATAATGTTGTGTATGTGGGTTTAAGACAACGCAAGAACACCGGTCTGTTTGATGGCTAGTTTAATACTTCACTGATACAGGCATGCAGCAATACAAAATGGTAGGCGGGGTTTATCATGACTTACGTGATCATTATACATAACAATTATCCCCTTTTAAATGTGTTGATCATATGATTATTCATAAAAAATCAATTCATAATACATTTAAAAAAATAATATGAATAATCATTTTCAAACATAACATTTCTTGTTCAAATATCAATTCAGTCAGTGTTCTTATCTAATTACTGTGAAATTACGCATTAAGTGTCCATAATTATATATATCGTTACTACACAATGATATAAATTCCTCACAGCTCATTAGCATTCGCAAGTACCAACATGTCCGAGAAAAAGTACTGCAGTAATTAATCTGATAAGTTACACATTACTACTGGTAAGACAGTCGTTCAGACTGTCGCCTGTTTCTCAATGGATACCGACGCTCCTTAGTTAATTGCTCATTTGAAACCAGAGGATCAATTTGAGAATCATTATCATTTTTATCTTTGTTCTCAATTAGTACCGGGTGGTCTGACAATAATTGGCTATGACACGGAGTCTCGGCAACAGATAGCGGTTCGCACGGTAATGGGATTGTGTCATTTTCATTTGAAGCGTTTTGCACGTCCGTAGCGCGAGCTGACCAATGTGCCTTCTCCACAATGTATTACCGATGTCCACTTTGTACATAAGTGGTCTGTCGAGTGAAACAATAGTGCCCTTTATCTTTTTTTCCTTAGAGTTAGGCCTAAAATCTCGGGCATGGACACTGTGTCCTTAATCTAGTTCGCGAAATTTATGTCTGTCCGGAAATGACATTTTCATTTGTCGGTCATTTTCGCGTGCTGCTTAGTATCAGGTTTAACCCATTCATGCCTAGCATCCTGAAAAAAGGACTTTGCAAACAGCGTAGACCCAGATGAGACGCCGCATAATGCGGCGTCACATCTGTGTCTGCGCTGTTTGCTTATATGAATTTCAGTAAGTAATATTCTAAATGTAGACATAAATATACTTGAAATCCCTAATTTTGGAAATAAATTGATCCAATTTAGAAGGATGGGAGAGTCCACTAGACATAAATGGGTTAAGCAAATCTAACCTACTTCGCAAATCACGACATAAGAACAATTTTGCTGGTGTTTCGCCGGATGCAGAATCACTGCGGGAAATCACGTGATCACAAAAGTACATCGTACGCACAAAATGACGGAAAAGGCTCTCGCTTAATGACGAAAATCAATGTATTCTCATATTTTATAATATCAAAATAAATGATAACTATGCGCAGAGTACCCGCTTAGTCGGCTTATGTACTCTGGTAATTGTCGTTTTTCTTAGATTTCTGTAGTTTTCTCAAACATTCAGGAACAATAAACAATGAAAAGTGTACATCGTCCGAACATACTTTATGTTGACGTGTTTGCTATTTAAGACGACAAACAACGAAATAAATACAACACTTTTTGCTTGATAACATGCTTAGAATATTTCGTACAAGGTTGTGCACATTGTTTAAGCGTTTTTCTATCTGTGGCGAAAATATTTGGAAAATAGTACATCGTCTGAACGTTTTTTGTTTGAGTACATCGTCTGAAAGGTTTTGAGTACATCATCTGAACTGCTTCTGTTTTTACTTTTAATGCGATGTTTTTCATAATAAAAGTGTAATAAAATATGTGATCAGCCACGCGATTTTTCGTCCATATGACGTTCCGTTCCATTATCAGAAAACACAAAATCCTGAGTTATTTTACATGTTTACATAGTGTTTAATTTTATTAAATTAAATTCATTAAATTAAATACAAGTCACGCTCGAAAAAGGTTGTTATATATATATATATATATATATATATATATATATATATATATATATATATATATATATATATATATATATATATATATAAAGGCATGGCAATAATGTAATACGAGGTATGTCATTTGGACGAAAGATCCTTGGTTTTCCACATATTTATATTTAAAAAGACCAAATGTAGTTTGCAGTAAAACTAAACTGAACTTAACGTTTCTTGTTACATACTTGGCACATGTGAGTGCTTATTAAACAAATTATGCTCGGCTCGAAACAGTGGCAGCAATGAGCTTGCGGTGATTTTTGTCAAGCTTCAATAATATATGTAGTATATAATACTAAATGTAAATCTTAATCTGAATTACACAATTGTGGTAATCGATTTATAATTATTTTTGTGAAGATAAAAGCTATGAGAATACTACAACACAAGCAGACAATTTAACGAGATACATATTCATAAAATATTTTGTGCTAATGTATCTAGGATAAAAATAGTTGTATATTTACATCTCATATATTAATTCTTCTCAGATTCTACCACCTCCTTTTAATACCAATTTTATGAATTATTATAGACTTTCCGAATGCTTTAAGAATGCTTTGTGCTATGTATGCCTTTATACAAATTATATTAATGTTATGTCATATAATAAAATTTAATGTTAATAAAGTCATTATGACCTAGCGTTATATTTTATATAAAACATGATATAGAGGCCCTCGAATACATGTATGTGTTATTTAATCTTGACTGAGGTCAGAAGTTGCCACACGCAGAAAGTAAAATATTTTATTGACTCGAATAGCTTAATAACTGATAAAATAACTTCTACCGGACATGTGCCCAATTTGATAGGGGGGGCAGATATAAGACATTAGCAAAAAACAGCAAATACAGTTTACACAAGTTATGATGCTTCAAGAGGAATTAACTGGATTGAAGCATTTTGAGGACTTTTAAATATATTATGATTTTATATCCAGGGCCATTTTAAGCTGTTTTGAGGCCCAAGGCTACAAATGTTACGGGGGCCCCTTCCCTCTGGCCCCCTTCTGTATATTGAAAATCATACTTGATTCTACAACTAAAAGATCAGAAAACTTGCATTTGTACACAGGTGACAGTTACATTATATATATATAAGAACTTTACATACATTTTACATGTAACAGATTCCAGCCTAAGTCTTTTTAACGACACTCCAGGTAGCAAAAGTGATCGATCAGCTGTGTGATGTCTAGTTCTCGGAGGACTTGACATTTAGTAGACAGTAGCCCAATTCTGTCAACCTTTCCTAATTCACGGTGTTCTATAGAAAGTTGTTCATGCGTGATCATATTGGAAATGACATCCTACCTGTACAGTTATTAACTGGAATTACATGTATTCGTAAAGCGATGGAAACATTTGGAAAAGTTATCTGTAGTTGACCTCAATCTAACTTCAGAAGTTTACTTATGTGGGTGATGGTTCTGTCTTGGTACGCTTCTCAAATGGCTTTGAACTAAACGAGTTCGTTAACAGAAGACGCACCAATGTCAATCTGGATAAGACTCCATTAGATGCGTTGCACATTCCGTAGATCATCCAAGGTGAGAGACTCAAACTCTGGCATAAAACCAAACAGTTTGTGAATACCAGAATATGTGCTCAAACGTTTGGGAAGTTCAACAGTGAGACAATCCACTATGCTGTAGAATGTGTGAATTCGAATATTGTCGCGTGCACTTCGCTCCAAATTTGCATCTGGTGTCGTACTCTCGTCACGAAATAGTTTCCGCTGTTTCTTACGCGTAATCGCATCATTATATTCGTTGATTGCAATAGACGCTTTGGCCTTCTCTTCAATGTCGTCGAACGTGACCAGAGGTTGTCATGACCATACGGGAAAGTCGTATAATATACAGAGAAACTTATGGTTCTGAATGGATATACAACACAGAAAGAAAATTGATAGCAGAGTAAATGAAAGCGAACTAAACGGTTACAATTCGACATTCATCTGAAAACTGGTAAAATCATGCAGACAATATCAACTGCTATCCAGATCGAGTCAATTGCGTAGTAAAGAAAGATCATACATTGGGGAAACTGGCCTTCCGTTGGGGCCCCCTTGAAAATCGGGGGCCCAAGGCTGCAGCTTTGTTAGCCTAGTGCTTAATCCGGCCATGTTTATATCTATTGTACCCGGTACATGAATATCTTCCTATCAGAATATACTGCTGTTGATAGCCTAGCGCAATGCTGAAATTATGCATTTATACACTTCAGCATGTGGTGCATTACAACTAGTGTTTCGGGTATTTTCTACATTGTCAGATACAAGTTCCAATAGAACACATCAGTGCAGCAAGATTTTTTATAAACGATAGTGTTAACAAGGTTTTGCTATAGCCATACTAGGTAAACTGCCCCAATCCCTAGCGGCCATGTTTCTAAACGGACCGAAACAATTTTCGAATTCAGCCTAGGTATCATAACAACCATCTGTTTCAACGAACCTGAACCATTTTCAAAGAAAGCTGATATATCATTAAGCCATACGTTTTGACCAAGTTTTAAGAAGATTGAACTATAAATGTGAATTCTAGTGTTAACAATCTTTTTCTTTATTTTGACCAAGTGCCCTAGGTTTTGACCTGATGTGACCCAGTTTTTGATGACAATCAAGCAATAAATGTTACCTTTGTTAACAAGGAAAAACCTTTTGCTCAGGTGAGCTAAAAATAAGAAACTTAACGTTATATGTTTTATGAAACAAATGTAATTTTTTTTTGCACTATACTAAATGTCCAGTACATTATATTGGTTATGTCATAGTCAGAGAGGTAAAGATTATGCACATATACAATACATAGATTGGCATGTTCACAAATTGAAATATATGACTGTTAGTTTGAAAATATTCTTTATCACAGTCATTCTCAAGATTTATTAAAGTCATATCACGGTGATAATTTTCTCATCAATCCCTTGACCGGTTCGGCTGTTGGGGGGGGGGCGAGGGACAACAATACAGAAATCCTCCTCCAGTCAAGTCTGTTGTTTGCTGCTTAGAGTAATTCATCCATGGAAAGGGATGTCCACTCTTACATTATCCATCCAGCTTTTCTTCTGACGGCCTCGGCGTCGACCTCCCTCTAACGTGCCCTGGAGAACATTCTTGCACAGAGATTCGTGCCAGGTGACGTGTCCAAACCAAGCCAGCTGTACCTTAGCACAAATATTCGTGGTCATGGTAGTGTAGTTATAAAATTGCCCTTACTGAAGCTTGTTTCATTCCGTTCACTGTTGTTAATTTCTTAATATGAAACAATCAAAAGCAATCCAGTGAAATGTGTCCACTTCATATTGATGGCTTAATTTATTTGCCCATCGATATGTAGTGATACCGGATTCGATATGCTGTTAGCATATATGGAAAAGTCTTCTTGGACCTTGTGTAGTACAATCTGATCTCAGTTCTGAAATTTAAAAATATAATGGCATACAGTTGACAATATAACAGAAAATACATTATTAACACATTGAATAAACACACATTCACAGATGGGCATGAAGGATTTCTTTGTCTATTATTTTTTGTATTAAAATTAAAAGAATACTAGCGTCATAAATAAAGTTATTGGCTGATCACATATGTTATTATAATTATATTATGATAAACCTCGCATTAAAAGTAAAAACAGAAGCAGTACATGTGATGTACTCAAAACCGTTCAGACGATGTACTCAAACAAAAAACGTTCAGACGATGTACTATTTTCCAAATTCCTCGCCACATATCTAAAAAAGCTTAAACAATGTGCAAAACTCTGTACGAAATATTCTAAGCATGTTATCAAGCAAAAAATGTTGTATTTATTTCGTTGTTTGTCGTCTTGAATCACAAACACGTCAACATAAAGTATGTTCAGACGATGCACACTTTTCATTGTTTATTGTGTCTGAATGTTTGAGAAAACTACAGAAATCTAAGAAAAACGACAATTACCAGAGTACATAAGGCGACTAAGCGGGTAGTCTGCGCATAGTTATCATTTATTTTGATATTATAAACTATGAGAATACCTTGATTTTCGTCATTAAGCGAGAGCTTTTTCCGCCATTTTGTGCGTACGATGTACTTTTGTGATCACGTGATTTCCCGCAGTGAGAATGCGGCGTGTTACGATATGTATGCAAGAAGCAATTCAGTTTCTGGTTAAGGTCATCCGTTTCGCTGTTCATTGCGCGAATGCTAGATTTGAAAGAAGCATTCAAGCGCTCCACAAGACTATTTATGGATGGCTTAGCGACCGCAGTCCTTATATGGAGAATTCCGTTTCTTTTCATGAACAGTTGGAAGATTTCAGATGTAAACGTACTTCCATTATCAGAAACAATTTGTTTCGGTAACCCATATCTTGCAAACACGGTTTGCATGACTTGAATTGTTCTTTTTGTGTTCGTTGTATTCATTTAAATGACCTCAGGCCACTTAGAGTGAGCATCAACCATGACTAAGAACATTCGTCCTAGAAACTGGCCCGCGAAATCTACGTGTATCTGCTCCCAGCTAGAGCTTGGCCATTGCCACGGATGTAATTGCGCAACCAATACAACGTTTGACCAGACTTTCAATGTCGGCATCTATCCCCAGCCACCGGACATAGCTTCGAGCTAGTCATTTCATCTGTACAATTCCCGGATGGCTAGTATAAAACAGATCGAGCACACGCGTTCTTAGTTTAATGGAAATGATAACCTTATTTCCCCACATCAGACACCCACGTTGAAGTGTTATCTCGTTTCGGCGGAAATACTAGCTTTTTAGTACTGGGTCATTAGCGTTTGAAGCCCAGCCCGTTTTGACGTATTCTAAGACGCGTGACATAACTTGCTCTCGCTGCGTTTCGCGGCTAATTTGCGAACTTGTTACAGGGAGTTGCTCGAATTGTGAAGTGTATAATATTTCTTCTACATCATGAGAGTTATGATTATGATTCGGCGCGGGTAGTCTGGACAACCCATAAACATTTGTATGCCGTTTTGTGCATTTGTACTCTCTGTCGTAATCAAAACCGGATAGGTACAAAGCATATGTTTGTACGCGCGCAGCAGTTTTTAGCGGGTATGCTTTTGCTTGGACTGAAGATTGATAAAATCGGCTGACAGTCCGTTACTAGACAAAATTTCCGACCGTACAGGTATGGGTAGAATTTCTTTACTGCCCAGAATATAGCCAACGCTTCTCTATCAATCTGCGCGTATCTTTGCTCGGTATTGATTAATGACCTTTACGCGAAAGCAATAGGTTTTTCAGAACCGTCTGTCATGACATGAGACAGTATTCCCGATATTCCTACCGGAGAGGCATCCGTCGCCAGTCTAACAGGTAGATCTGGGTTATTAAGCATAAGCACGGCCTCAGAAGTGATCAGCTTTTTTGAATTTTGGAACGCGATCTCACATTCTTGTGACCAAATAAACTTACGTTTTTTTTAAGCATCGCGTTTAGTGGTGTAATGACAGTCGCGAGATTCGGCAAAAACCTGTGGTAGTAATTGAGAACACCGAGATACGCCCTTAAAGAAGTAACATCTTTAGGTGTGGGTGTGTCAATCACAGCCTGCACCTTGTCATTTCACTTCCATAATCCATCTTTGTCGATCTCGTGTCCAAAATACGTAACTCTATCCTTAAAGAACACACATTTGTCTTTGCTTAGTTTTTAAACCAAACTCGTTCAAACGACAAAGCACTTTCTCGAGGTTATCCAAATGAGACTGATCACTGTCCCCTGTCACGATCATGTCATCAATAATGCATTGCACTCCAGGTATTCCTTGACGTATCTGGTCAGTTGTGCGTTGCCCGATTGCGGGAAGTGACGATATTCCGTACACACATCTTTTGTACCGATACAGCCCTTGATGGGTGTTAATGGTCAACAATTCCTTGCTGTCGTCGTCGACCTCAAGTTGGAGATACGCCTGGCGAAGATCCAGTTTCGAGTATTTCTGTCCGTGTAACAGATCGCGAAGATGTCCTCGATCCTTGGTAGGGGGTATTTGTTAACTTTAAGTGCTAGGTTGACTGTCACTTTAAAGTCTCCACAAATTCGAACATCCTGTCCGTTGCTTTTCAATACTGGAACGATTGGCATTGCCCGTCTGCTGGTATTTACCTTCGAAATAATACCTTGCCTTTCAAGGATGTCGTGATCACGCTCTATTTTCGGTACGGAACTGTCCTTGCTTTCAAGAATCTGGGTGACGCGTCTTCTTTCAATGTTAACATGGCTTTTATGTCCTTCACTTTTCCGATACCTTCATCGAAAATATTGCATTGTTTTTCTAAAATTCTGTTTAGTCTGTCTTTAACAATATCTCTTTCGATCATGTTTACGGTAACAATGCGTTGCCAGTCTAACTTAATAGCCGTTAGCAAGTCTCCCCCGAACAACATAGGACCAGTGCCTTGAACCACACAAAGCCGTAATTGTGTTGATTGTCCATTGTACTTTACTGTTACAACTTTGGTACCTACCTGTTTAATGACTTCCCCGGAGTACGTCTTAAGTACTGATTTTGCGGAATCTAGTGGTACATTTCCGAACTGTTTTCGGAAATCAATTTCAGTCATTAATGCCATTGCCGATCCTGTGTCAACTTCCATTCTAATTATATATCCGTCAGTTTCAGGTGACACTGTTATTTTGTTGTCTCCACGGTTAACAGAATTAATAATCAAAACATTGTCATTATCTGTGGTGTTCATTGCATTGACGTGTTTCATTTTCAGACATATTTTCTGAATGTGTCCTTTTGTCTTGCAGAAGTGATATACGTTATTTTTAAACCGACATTTTTGTGACACATGGTTGTTCTTCTCACAGTGAATACATTTCGGTTTGGAAGTAACTTGCACCGTTTCCCTTTTAGGCGGTGGTCTTGTCTTTGTGTGTTAACGGTTAGCAATCCGGTGTACTCTTCCGGTAGCTGCCGACGACTGAAGTTCTGCGGCGTCCTTGGTCGTTGTTTCCATAACAGTCGCAAATTTCTATTTCTTTAGCGAATGTTAGGTCAACTGTTGAAAGCAACTTCCTTTGTGTTGTTTCCCCACGAAGACCGCAAACGAATCTGTCCCTTAAAGGGGCCTTTTCACAGATTTTGGCATTTTTTAACTTATTCATTAAATGCTTTATATTGATAAATGTAAACATTGGATCGTAAAAGCTTCAGTAAAAAATCAAGAATAAAATTAAAAAAAGGAAAAGAACATTGCCCGGAACAGGTTTCGAACCAGTGACCCCTGGAGTCCTACCAGAGTGCTGAAGTAAAAACGCTTTAGCCGACTGAGCTATTCCGCCGAGTACACATACTTGACGTATTTTATACCTTATATAAGCAATCTTCGTAGTTTCACAAAATTTAACGACAAAAACAGAACTCTCCAAATTATTCAATCGTTTCGCGTTGCAACGCTTTATAATTTTTAGGTTTTAAAATCGTCAAAAGATGCATATAATGGCTATATTAGACCATGGTAAATGTTCAGTATTACTGTTTCCTCACAAATATCATAACTAAAACGAAAATTTGCGAATCTGAAACAACTTTTTTCAATTTTGTCAATTTACCAAAGCGTGAAAAGATCCCTTTAATGTGTCGTTAAGGTTGTCGCCAAAGTTACAAAATTCCGCCAACTTCTTTAATGTCGCTACATAGTCCTTGATACATTCCCCTGTCGCCTGATTTCGTTTATGAAATCAAAAACGTTCGGCAATGATCAGCGGTTTTGGACTCAGGATAGTGCTAAGCAAATCACACAGTTCCTTCTCCGACGGCTTTGCCGGCGACGTTAAACTCCTGAGTAGACAATATGTCCTTTCCCCTAGGAGGGTAAGTAATCCAGCCACTCTCTTTTCAGCTGCAATATCGTTCACAATAAAATATTGCTCCAGGCGTTCTTGATACGAAGTCCACGTTTCCGTGTTACTCTCAAACGGAATAATGCTATCTATTAACGCTGTTGCCATGCTTATCACAGATGTAATATCCAGAATTTTATGCACAATACTTCATTTTGAAAGAAAGGATAAAATTCCCGAAATAAAAACTCTGCTCAATCCTCGTCGCCAATTGTTGTGTATATGGGTTTAAGACAACGCAAGAACACCGGTCTGTTTGATGGCTAGTTTATTACTACACTGATACAGCTATAGGCATGCAGCAATACAACATGGTAGGCGGGGTTTATCATGACTGACGTGAATAGTATACATAAAATATATTTTACATACAATGCAGACTTACTGAAATAAAAAGACTAGATATACCTTCGTTTTTATCGTTTTCTTTGACAAATTATTTAACTTGATCATTATTTAGTATGCCGGGGGCCAGCACCAAGAACATATGTTATAATTACTGCAATCAGGAATTTAAGTAGACTAGATAGCAAACGCAGAGAAGTCATTGAACTGGAGATACCATTACCTGCCGATAGATTTTTCTGTAATAACTTAATTACCATATCTAGATTGAATGAACGTTTTCCCTTTAGATGGATTCATTGTTTCGTAACGTGATTAATGGAATGAAAACGAAGGAAATATAGTAACATTTTCTTTATTGCAGATGAAAATGGTGTCAGAAGACCTGTTTTTTTTCTGTTTTTAATTGCCGCATTCAATTGCTCTGTTGTTCGGGTTAATTGACTGAATACTGTACCATGTGCTTGATTGATGATAAAATCCCGGGGACGCCTTAAAATGTCGCAAACCATTTAAACCAAGAATTGCGAATAGTACGTCAATAAGTATCTCGATTACTTATCCATTTTCAAGTTTTCGCTTTTCCTAAATTGACGTTTAGAAAGGAGACCATTGAACTATGTTTATATGTATTATTCACGAATATTAACAATGCGTTTTATATAATCTGTAAGAAGAAAAACATCGAAGAAACATTTTGGTAAATCACGTTATTTTGTTGTTTGTGTTTTTTAAAAGAATGTATGGGTGGATTCTAATGACAAAAGCAATTTTAACTCAGAGTATATTAACTATAAAATATAAAAAAATGCATGATACAGTCTCTTCGTACTATTTTATCAGTTGTTTGAAAATGATAGGTCATAAAAACCAACTATCCTGTATAAATCCTTCAATTCATATGGGAAAAAATATTTATGATAAAACATAAGTGTGCATTTCTATATGTTTAAATACATTTAATTACTCATTCATATTTATTTATCAGTGTTTTAATGTAAACACGGAAAAATGTAGATATATATTGTAAATGATATCAACCATTGTTTTTTGATAACAAATACCGACATCATACATAACGAAGAACCGAAGCTGTATTAACCGACATAGTGTGTTGTCCTTATAAAATAAAAACATCAATCAAATTCATTTATCATTCATGCACACTGACCATGCGCATACAATTAGCTTAAATAATCAATTATTCAACGACAAACGCCAAAACATTAACTACACAATTTATTATCTTAAAGGTTTGGCATAAGAATTTCAAGGCTTGGATCATTTGTATTACAAAGGTTTCCCCGAGAATGGCGTGAAATATAAGTACATAATGTCTATCCCTTTGACAAGTGGGAAGCCTGTTCATCGAAACTATGCCGATAGACATGATAATTGTTCTCCAACACAGATACAGTCCTAAAGATACAGGATCCTGTCGTCTGGGCCGACGTATGTAGAGCACTTGGCAGACTGATTCCAAAAGCTGCAGTGTCCCAGCAAAGACGAAGTTTGTTTCTAAGGAAGCTCGTAGAACTAAACAACACTAGAATATAACAAGAATATGGCAATCATTGCGTTGAAATAAGTTATTCAGTGGGAGGGATGGTGGGCTGAAGTCTAAAATTGTGTTGACAAGCGACTTTCTCGGATTTGCGACAAGCTCGAAAAGGATCGATTCTACACGAGGGCATTGCTTTTAACAAGTGGACGAGTCTACGTGTTACCGTAGACTGGGTAGAATGGGTAATGCCATAGTGATTGTGGGTCCAGGCGTTCCCTTATGAAAGTAGCCTTTGCGTTTTATAAGATTTTCGCGCGAATAAAGATAACTTATTAACAAGTTTACATTTCGTAACGAATCGATACCTTATTAAACATCATTGTACTGATAAATTGACTTATATTGTAATTATATTTGTTTAAACAAGACGTGTGATTTTGGGAATACAACGGCTGTTTTTCAACATATTTCCCATTATTTTTAAACAATCGGCCAATGTAAGGCGATTCATCCAAAAAGTACATAACCATACAATCACAACCCATTTAGAAACGTAAGGACCTTTGTAAGTTGTGGCATTGTAGAATTCGTAAAAGCAAATCGATGTATGTTGCCTGTGTGACTAGCACATCCCTAGCCAATTAAATCACTCATTACATCTAACGATTGCTTTTAAAAGATACAAGTAAATGCATGCTCTCACAAATCTGCTTCTAGCAGATCGAATAGATAAAATTGCATTTTTTGTTCGTCGCGTTAGCGGCCGACTAAATTTACAGAGCATATTTTGCAAATCAGTATATGCTTAGAAGCCTTAGGTACGGTAAGAACCTCAACTCATTCTGCTAGGGACAATTACCGCTGCCTGTCTGCAGCAGACGACAAATGATTCTGCTCTAGCAGTGAGTGTATATACCAGCTTGTAAGAAGACATTGGCCAGTCTTGTGTTTTTTCTTTAAAATATGTACATATTGGCTGCTTTCAGGGAAAATGAAGCTTAATGCACGTCAAATAAGATTAGCCTGTGCACACTGATTAGCCTGTGCAATGCGCACAAGCTAATCAAGGACGACAACAGCGAACAACTTCAGTGCATTCAGCGCTTTGATTTAAATAGAGGTGGAGCCAATTCCAAGGAGTTGGCGCTATAAATAGAAGATGGCGCCAATTTATAGCTATTTTCAAGTGACAAATGTTATGTTATGGTAGCTATTATGTCTACAGGACTTACATTTATTTTTGTAAGTTGACTACTTCAGCACATTTGAGTCGCGTGCATTTTTAATTAGAAAGGGTAATTTTCTAATAATGTCTTGATGGATTTAAACGTTTGTCTTTGTAAGATACGAACATTTAACCTATATAATACAAATTAATATAAAGATGTGAAACTCCAGCTGCTGGAGCAGTATTGAATTCTCATTATACACAATTAGTTGGTCCTTTATTAAAGGCAAGGCAAGTGACTAATTGCCCAAGCAGCACAAAACAGCACAAAACAGCACAATACAAAACAACATACATAACACATAAATGAATAAAGCTTGGGTCACCGCCTTGGAACGGTCAATGCAAAGCATTGGGGGTTTTAACCGGTTTAAGAGCGCTCAACCTCACACTTGGCCCAGCAATATTCACGATACATTTAAGTGTATATAAAATTCAACCTTATAGCATTGTAACTCAAATTAAACAATAATTAAAGGGAATTAAAACGCATTCAATTTAATTACCATTTAATTACTCAATGGTAGGAAAGAGACCAGAGCAACAGAGCTAAAAAAATTTGAGGAACGATGAAATGAAACTACGAACACGTGTCAACTACATTCCTACTTTATAGAAGGAATTTTATATATTGTACAGTTTTGTATTTATTAGTCTTCGCTCAATAACACTTAATTGCCCGATTTTTAAAATAATGCTATATATGCTTAAAAACATATAAAACCAATACACCCTGTAAAATTATCAATAAAATTTAAAAACATCCGGCGCCCGTGATTACCGGCCATGGTTTTCTAAAGAACGATAATATATTTTTGTTTAGGATGATGATGTTGGTATTGCAGTTGGATGTAATAGAATATGTTCCGTACTGTTATTCTTGCCAGTTTAAGGAAATGTTAGCTGTAATCAAATAAAGGGCGCATTTGATGGAAGAAATATGGTTTTATTTTAATGTTTTTATTACAAGAAAACTATAAAAAAAAATGTTTTGTCTTTTCATTTGTGCCATGAAGAAAATGGATTCCGAATAGAAAGAAACGTAGCCGTTTGTCCAATTCATTAATATCTAAGTAGTCAACCGAAATTCAAAGATAAATACTTTTAAGTTTTATCCTCTGCCATTTTTATACATGTAGTGTAACCGCTGTTAGAAGTTTCTAAAACCATGTTCGTGTTTTAAGAATTAACAGTTTAATTACTTAAACCATTTGGGTTTTTTAAGAATACACAGCTTACTTACGTTTACCTTTTTTTCTTTAAAATATTATGGTTCGATAAGACTTATACCAACATAGATGAAAACCAAACTGTAAGTTAGGCAAAAACTATTACGAGCTTTGCACTTTAACAAGTAATAAGCGGATAATTTATGTACGTTTACGTCAGTTGTTCGGTAGTAAGTGAGAGAAAGCGAAGACAAAATAGGTACGAAACACGTCTGAGTAATTAAGGCATTTATTCCATATACATTTTTATCGCATGCTATACGCTGTTCCCCATTTAATACAACCATTACATATGTTTATATTACACGTGTGTAATACAACATTTTTAATCGTTTTCATTGGCTTAGTTTTCGTTTATTGACCAATCACACATTGTTATTTTGCTGAAATGACGTTGCAACGTCAAATTACGTCACGAAATGTAAACAACATTCGGGATTTATCATTATATTTGCGTAAATATTTATTTAATTTGCTCATTTATAGCATGTAATAAAAAAGATCTGACACTCGTTGTCGTATCATACCATATTTTATTAAACTCGTCCAGGAAATTCGTTAGTAAGCGAGCCAAAGGCTCGCTGACTAACAAAATTCCTGAACTCGTTTAATAAATAATATATGGTATGATATGACAACTCGTACCAGATCCTATATTTATTTGGCACTGCACAAAATATTAAAATATTGTATTTATATATTATTAAAATAAATTGCTGAGAGGGTTTTCATTCTTGTTTGGGTGGCGATGATTTTAACGTTTCTAAGCTGCCGTAGTGGTATTAGATATTACCATAAAATCCTATTGATATAACAAAATACATTTAATGCACCACTTAAGAGATTTAAATCACATATAGGTGCTGTTCGAGTGAATCAATATCCTAACCGTTAAACCAGCGCTTGATCATTTTATTTACTTTTTATTTGCTCATCAAACATGGTTTAAAACTGATCGTGATTATAAGAGTTGAAAGTTTATTTTATATGAAGAAAAGAACTTATATAAGTCAGTGTTTGAGTCTTGTGAGGAGAAGACTTATGGAAAATATTGTATTATTTATAAATATTATACTTTTAATCTTTGAATAGACGTTGATTTGGTTTCCAACTTGTGATATCACTGAAAACAAAATGGCTACCGGAGCAAATCAGGTATTTCTTTTCTGAAATTTTCTGTTTTGTTTGTTTGTTATCAAAACACCAACTGAATACGATAATTGTACAACATTAAAAACAATGGTTACATATTGTTTCCATTAATCTCGTTTTCACATAAGATTGTTTTAAATATACTTGTATATGCGAAATTTAGTACTAATATGCATTTTAAAGTAAATAAAAATCACATAATGTATACTAATTTTAAAACTGTGGATATGTACATTAAGATCGACTGTCACGAAACATATACGTATTTTTACGTCTATATTTTGGAAACGAAAACTGTCCGCATGCGCCAACATTATTTCCTGAGTTAACGGATTGATGTGTAAGTTATAAATAGTCTGTATTGAAATAAAGGGAAACGTCGGTTTACGTTATTATCCAACACATTGTTTCACAGACAGTGAAACTAAATCACAATTTTATGGAAAGCCTTTATTTGCGAGTAACTGCAGGCATTTTGAGGTATCTGTATTTAAATACATATGTGTGTATTTGATGTTGCAAACTAAAATCGGATAGTTTTGCGTTTCTTGTATATAAATTTGGAAAGTATTGTCAAATATTTATTATTTTACCCTGTGTAAGCTTTTAAGTTTAAAAAGCTCTGCGTTGATAAAGAGCTAGTAAATTGATACACAGCTTATATTAAATTGTTTTACACCGTACTTGAAAAGTTTGGTAAATACTGAAAGTGATAAAATATTTAAAGATTGTTTATTTAATCGCCTCAGTGCATTACAGTTGGTATCATTTTGACGCGTATAGGTTTACCTGTTCTCTTACCAGCTTAAATTTCACCAAAACATTTGATATTTGTAAACTCTTTCAAGCTGTCTTACAAATTAAATCGCTCAATTGCCTTAAACGTAGCTTAACATAAAACGACCGAGTGTCTTCTCCATAAATTCAACAGCGGTTTGAACATTATCGTATCAGTGTTACTTCCATATAGTTGTCAAAACAAAAAATATAATTGCTTATGCTATATCATAAAACGGTGGAATTGGGGATTGCGAAAATGAAGTAAGCTTCGCTCATGCGCATTTACTTGGTCGGCAATGTACGGACTTAGTTCTATTGGTTACATTACGTCAGCGATAACATATCAATGTAATTTAATACAAACTACGGGGTACTTCGACAGACGATTTTATTTCATTTCAAAGTATAAAAATGCTAAGCGTTATCAAGTTTTTTTGTGCATAAATAATATTCATATTTCTTTAGAACGTTTCGCATGAACACAGCAATACAGATTATATCTCAACTCAATTGGCCGAGCCTTAATATTTTAGCAAAGCATTATTCAGACCAAAACAATTTTCACTTAAACGTTATGTTTCTTGCTACTTAAGCGCACAATGTTCGTATGCAATATATTACACTGTTAATTAGTAAGTTACTTTTAACTCACAGGGATTTTTGCAAAAAGTTAAATTATGTTAAAGCCTGTTTACCAATTGCAATAGTAATATATGTCCCCAAAAATATGATTACCTTTCCAAAAAATATGCTCAATAACATTAGATATGTTACACAGCGGCACGTTCGTAGCATGAGTGCGATCGAAGTGTTTCTTGTTTTCGCCGAACGACAAGAGACTTAACTTTTTGTCAACTTATGTGGCCGGTCATGCACGATTTTACGTTGATATAAGTCATTTAAATAAATTATTCTTCATATTAAAACATATAATTATGCAGTTGTTCTTGTAAATAGGGGCTTTTTCTATTTTGAATTTCACACATGATAGCACTAATGTTTGAATGGTTTTTTGTGGGAAAATAAAATAGTAAGTTCATTATTCAAAAGCTTTACCTGATTAAGCTCCTATGTTTACATATCTTTATTCGCAGATTGTCCCACGTTTTATTCCATTTGATTGCGTGTTAGTTACTTATTCACACATGTCACTAACGCGCTGCATCGTGATATATTATAGCGGAGTCGTAAAGGTTTAGAAATATAAACTAAATATAATATTTACATGGCACGTCATTTTGCAATCTGGTTTATACGTATACTACGTTTAATAAATGAGTGGTCTGTTTATTGTTATTGAATTAACTCTTACTGTTTAAATAAACTGCAATAGGCTAAAACAATACTTGTATTATGGTTACGCTTTGGTGGCGTGTTGTGACGCTGTGTTATAACATAAGGTACGTTGTAAAATGTAGAATAGCTACGCGACAACGCAATAAATACGGCGTGGGCAACGTCCTCAGAGGATATGACTTGTTCCGAGAATAGCTCTATGATATCCCTACCGGCGTTTTTCACCATTTGACAATGGCCGATTAAGATATTATAATTATTTAAAAAGATAAAAATTATAATAATTTCCTTCAAACTATTTATAACACTATCATATCTCTAAAAAAGTGAATATGAAAAAAGTAAAAAAGACAAACTAGAAATCATTTCAGAAACTGGACAGATTTGAGTTATGAATCCAATGTTACATCAAAAAGAGACTTCACCCTGCGATGAGTTATCTGCTGGCAAAGCGCTGCGAAGGGAACATGGCATAATGAATGTAAAATACAAATGTTTGTTGCCTGAAACTATAAAACTTAAAACAACTAGTCTTATCCGAAAATAAAACGAAAATTGGCAAATGTTATGTATCAATTATAGTTTCATGAACATATTATATTTTAGATTGGTTACCTTGATATGCAACGCCAAATTAGTGTGCATTTTTTAATTCTTTACCACAACGTAAGTATTTAAACCGAATTAAACGGCATTCAGTATCGTGACACTTGAGCTGGTTTGAAGATCTTACGCTGTAAGTTTACATAACGTGTAATCAAACGATATTTGTGTTTTAGGTCGTCGCGGAATGCATTGATCGTCAACATACCGGTAAATATTACAAATTAGATTTTGTTCAAGGACGCCGATAAAAATGCATATCATGTATGCGGTATATTTGAAATATGTTGATTTGTATAATAGACATAATAAAGTGTTACTAAAACTTGTAATATTGCCAAAAAAACAACATATACGCACATATCATATGCATGTGAAAGAATTGGGTAATACATATACTATGCATTATGTGTTGCGTATTATTTCAATGTAATATTACAATGACGCTTTAAATATTCCCTGCTGATGAAGGATTCTAAAGATCATATTTATGTAAGGCAGATATCACAATGCTCTTGGTGGGGCAGACCGGACATGGGAAGAGCGCCACTGCAAACAGCATTCTTGGCAAGAATGCATTTAAATCCATGCGCTCACCGGGATCCGTCACAGATGACATTGGACGAGACGTATGTATAATATTTAACAGTGGTTGGCAAATCAATAATGATGGTTTAATTTAAATTAGCAGTTGACAATATGTTGGTTATGACCCAATACAAAAATAATTATAGTATTTCATGTTGTCCCGTACACATGTTACGTTGAGTTTTGTGCTTACGCTGAAATAGCAACTTGAATAAGTCTCATCGTTTTGTTTTCCGGATGTTTGGCTGGGCATTAATATTTTAAATGGACCTACTACAAATTACTTCAATCTTAATTTTTCAACAAGGAAATTGATAATGCTCGCAAGATCTTACTGTCGATGTTAATGTTATTCAAACAGTTGTATATATTTCCATAAAATTAACTACTCATTTTTTAAACCGTCAATGAAAAATGTTGTGCTTTATTTCAAGTCTGAACTATATAATAAATGATGTTGCCCATACGAAAAGTCCCCAACATATTTATGATCTCAAATAAGTAAATGTGCATACAACAATTTAAACTTTAGTTCATAATAGATGAAATAGTTTGTTATTCTCCCCTTTCAACATTCATGCAGATCGATGTCTCACACTCGAGTTAGTTTTGTATGTTGAAATAAAGTATGTAACACCCTAAGTATTTTGAGAGTTGCAATATAACTTTAAGATAAACTTCCATGAATTGATACCCGATTTCACAGTATTCTTGATAAAGCGTACGTGTACATAACAACAAAAGTCGATAAAGCATAGCATAATCAAAATCAATTTAGGTCGCTTTGAGGAAGGGGCGTCGCATAGAAATTGTAGACAGCCCTGGTTTTGCTGATACATCGAAGAGCGCCGAGTTTGTACATAAATGCCTTTTAAAGGCTGTCTTCCAGACAATACCTGGCTTCACCGCGATTGTATTCATATTGAATCCAGAAAGGTTCACAGATGAACTTGTGAAAACCGTGAATCTGTTCTTTGCATTCTTTGGAGAAGGTGTTGACAAATTTGCTTTCATTCTCTTCACACACACAAAATCAAATGAAAGAATGCATGAATATATAAATAATGCTTGTGCAAAGCCAACGGGCAATGTGCAGGTCCTACTGGACTTAATCGAACGGTGTAGAAGCAAGGTTATGTACATCGACAACGACAAAAAGAACGAAAAGAAGCAAGTCATGGTTGATGAAATTATTCGTACTATTGATGCAAACATAGAGCGTGTAGGACAGGAATATTTCACCAATGAAATGTTTAAAATTGCCATGAACGAAGCCGACAGGTACATGAAAGATCATCATCCGAGAACATCATTTGAGAGAAATTATGCAATTGATATGGTAGAGATGAGAATTAAAACTAAACCAGAAGATAAAGGCATCGAGACAGCTAAGAGTGAAAAGGATTTTGCGAAGCAACATAGAATATCAATAGGGCGAGACGCATTTGAAGAGCGCAGGAGAATTTTCGAATTTGCGACACAACACAATCATATTCACAAACCGACATGCAAAACAGTAGCACAATATGAAAGTGATCTTGAAAAAAGTTATATTTCTAGAAAGTGTACTGAACCAGTACTTTCAAGTCGTTGTTCAATAAAGATTCATGATGATACTTATAATGCATTACATGATGTTAGGCAACAGGTAGACTTCGATAATCAATCTGTGAGGGAAAGTGACGAGGACAGGCCAGCACCACGCAGAAAATACGACCAATTTAAAAACAAAGTCATCAACGATAAGAATTTCTTCGAAACACTAGTTGAAGCCTTAAAAAAGTGGTTTAATACCCACTTTAAAACAATGAACAAAGTTTTCCCGCAGTTTAAAGATATGTAAATAAAAGCAAGAAAAAATAGTAAATGCATCATTGTTTTGAACATTCTATTTCATTATTAAACAGCTAGCGATTATACATCTTCAAATAAGAATGTTATTTTAAGAAGTTTAAACTTAACGTCTGTACCATTTTAATGGATACTTTTTAAATGTATATGTTATCCTGTTATTTTAATAAATATGGAAGATTTAATGCTCTGATATGTAATTGCACAACCACATGTATTTGTAATAGAACCTCATCATACATTGTCTAAGAATATGTCTTTCTTTTCTGTGTACTTTGTATACTTTGTTTGCATATAATTTGACGGTTTAGTTTATCTTTTACTCATTTTTACACAAATGTAGAACGTTTGGATATTTTATTATACTTTCACGTTGTTTATATAAGTATATTAAAGTACTTTACACTGTGTTTATATGCGTGTATTTAAAGGAATATCAAGACTAAGTGTAATTACTAGTTGTATAAATGAAAAAAATGACATTACCGTGCGAATAGCTTCTAAGGTTTGGTACAAATCAATGTCGTTGTTTGATGAAGCTTCGTTTTTTTTTTAATAAGTTGTATAGTAACTATCAATAAATAAATAGGAAGTGATAATAAAACTACAGAGTAATTACAGTATACATACATGAAATAGTTTACATTTCTTTTATATAAACAGAACAATAAAACACTTTCTTACGAATTACAAGTTAGCACCGATAGCGTATGATAGAACATTCGAGAGAACACGAGAGGCGACAGCGCGCTGCCAAAGTGTTCACATGCGTTTTCAGTATTTACGTTCTACAACAAACTTTGCCATAATAGGAGTAAATAAGCCTTAAGATACATGGTATTTTGAAAAATCAATGTGCTATTATTCAGTAAAAGCTAGTCTACGACAAGAAATGTGGAAGTACATTAACAGAAAAAAAATAAGAAGATATATTTTCCGTTTTCGTCTTTTAGTTAAATACCACGAACCCACCAGCATAATATGCAATACTAAGAGCTTTTTTATCAGATAATGCTATCTCATTACACCGTTTCATAACCATAATTCAATTCGTTAATAAGTTATTTCCATATTATGATTAAGTTGCAAAGACATTGACTTAATCCTCCACCTTTTCAAATCCCGTGACAAATCTTGATACAAGTAAAATATGTATGAAGTCTCTTCACATAAGTCATTGCTTTATCGGGTTATTAATATGCAAACATTTGTATAATTCGCAACAGTAATCTCGGCCAAACCAGTCTTGCTTAAACCTATGTCAAAGTAAATTGATTGAGATTAACTTTTTCTATAATTGGTGGTGAATGTAACCCCACCTCCCACATTTGAATTTATATGCAGATCCTAGCATGGCTGATATAAACAAAAAGTATCAAATAGATGCCATTTTTACAGCTTATAATGAAACAAACATTTTAAAAAAAGACTAATAAGCTGACATAGGTGCAAATTTAATAAAGGCAATTGAAGTGATTCATCGAATCGTTATGCCAAAAACAATTGTTAAATAAGCGAATTAAAACTACTGCTTAAAATTGATATTCAACAGTGGTGGTTGTTGCTGTTGAATATGCTGATTAAGGATAGGTTTTTCACATCAAATTTTGTAGCTGTATTCTTTAAAGAAGAAACAACAAAACAAAGATATATGTATTTCTTGTTTAATTATTTGATAAATGTTCTTACATGATTGATATATTAGTTGGATCAATTTGTATAACAAATATGTATATCTTTTCAGATAATGGAAAATTAACAAAATTACGTCCACATGTGGATTTTTTTTCAGAAAGCGCAATTTATATATGTCTGAAAGGCGACATCCAATTTATAACGTGCGTCATTTGTTTGTTTTTTGTCTTGCGGTTCATTGGCTCAGATTTTTTATTCAAACATGTTTTGAAGTATTTCAAATTTACTTGGCGTAGATGTTTAACGATGTGAGACAGTGTTTTTAACTCATTAAGTGGGAAACTTGTTATTAGGATAAGGGCGAGATTTACAATTTTATGTTGTTATTCAAGCTTTTACCGGGCATCACATGGCATGAAAGTTGTTGATGTCATTGTATAAGGTCAAAGTCATATTTAAAAGTTAACGGTCAAATTATACTACACTGTATTGGGAGAATTGAGAATGTGCAAATAAGGATAACATATATCAAGGCGATACAGCTTTTCACAGGTGAAATACATCTATTATGAGAAAGCATCTTGAGGCTCAACAATACTAAGAACACTAACGGTCGTTTATAATGACCTAGTGCAAATGTTAACATATACCTGAACCAGAGATTGTATTAACACACACTATTTTACTCGTAAGGTCATACTTAAAAATATAAAAATGCAACACTTGTTAGAAAGCTATTATACAACATAATTTTGTTTACTGATTGAAAGATAAGTTACACGGAAGGATCTGGTGGTCATAATATACGTGTATGGCTACAACTTAATTTTAATTATCACAAGTAGTTCAGAAAAAAATTGTGTTTTTGGTTCATTTTGTCCGTCGTCTTCATTTAAACTGCTAAAAGCAAGTTGATTGCAATTATAAATGAAACATGCAGCCTCGTGTCATGTATTAAAGATTTGCCTTTTCGAGACGCCACGGAATAAACACCATTAGGGAGCACTTTGGTGCTTTTTTAATTTAGTTTAGTTTTAGTTTTTACAGTGTTTGGGTTTATACGCTTAAATCAGATAATATATGATATTTTAATTCGTAAATGTTTATCATGACATATCTGTTCAATTTAAAGAGACACCTAATATGCATTCCAAAGTGCACAACCATTCTGTCAATCGATTTCAGAGCATGTTTTAACGATTTTACATAGATGACAGTTAATAGATAAGTTACTATAATGTTGCATATATGTATACGTATTGATAATAATACATTACAACAATACAACTATAAATTACCGAATACAATAGAATTATAATTCATAAATATCGGCTTTATCAAAGCATTGTATTAATGATTATACAAACAGCCGTGAATTTTTTTTTAAACATTTACAAGGCTAGAATTTATTTTCGGTTCAGGAAGTCAACTACAGCATGAATGACCATTTTTGAAAATGATTATATTAATTCGAAAATGGTTGTTTAGCAATCATTCCATTTGTTTAAAGCAGAAATCGTAAAATTTCATATTTATATTATTAACAGAATTTGTGTTTCTGTTTCTTTGCACACATTTAGACTTTGGCTAAAAACATACAATCAATAACACCATTAATGAACATGTTCAGTTCCAGAAAACATGTCAATAATATGTCTTAACTTTATTTTAACTGGTTAATTTAACAATTTACTGATTTTCAAAAATTTATTATATATTTAACAGTTGTTAAAATTTTTGGCCTCAAACTTGAAGATTGTTGCAATCCTGCTGACAGTCGATGATCTTGCTGCATTAATTATCGAACGAAATCAGTATCCAAATCCATTTTAGACAGAGGAGCTGACAAAAAAATAGTTCAGAAAGCAAGTGATAGCGTACACACAAACGGTCCAGTCTCCTATGGCGTGAAACTTTATAAAATGCAGTTTTTTACATCAACGTCAAGTGTTTCAAATTATACACTTTAAGTTTAACAGTCCATAAGTTCTCTCCAAGACTACAATATTGACAAAGGTTAGTTTCATTCTTTATATTAAATCCATTATATAACAGTATTCAATCGAAAAATTGTATACTTGTCTATTTTGGACGAGCGAAGAAAGAGTAGATTAAAGACTTCATTTTTTCTTGTATCCAAGTGTTCTGATACCCTCACACCGTGCCTGTATGGAATTCAACGGCTTTATTTGCGAATTCAATTACATATAGTTTAATATAAAATATTGACTTTTTCATGGATGACACAAATTACACGAAAAGAAAACATTCGGTTTTTGAGGAGTTATGGCTACCATTACTACTGTAACAATTACTGTTAACACAATCATGAAATACTACTGCAAAGTATAAATAATTATTTAGTGGCCATTAATATTGACCTTGCTGCAAGCTTATGGACACCAACTAAAAACTTTAAATTTCAATGATCGGTATATTGTTGAATAAAGTGCAATGAACATGATGTATAAAGAGTTAAATTATTTGTTTTCATGTTTTTTAACCCCTAAGTTTTTGTGTCGTTCTAACGGGAATATAATTGCTTTTGACGTAGTGTTTCTAAACGTTTAATTTAAAATGTAACTTTTAAAGTTTTGTACGTAAGACAAACCTGTAGTATCTTTGTAATGTTACCTTTTAATACTTGCCCATACTGTATCTTACCATTTCTGTTTAGTTCTTACTTATAATTTGTTTAAACTTCTATGTTGGCAATCTAGTTGCCCATTTTCGTGTATTTATATAAATGCATATATTCAAGTGTGTATAAGAATATCAAGATTTATTCGTATCACTCATCGTGAATAAAACATTTTGCATGAGTATTATCATGTGTATGAGTGCTGCATTACCGAGATATCGCGGTTATCGTTAAATAAAGCTATAGTTATTATCAAATACGTGAACACCAAGAATCATTTTATAAATAGTTAGCAAAAATTAAACTCATTAGGCATTATGGAATCCGGACACGAACTGCTTTTGTAGTCCGATATTTTATTAATGGCAAGTAGTGATCAATGTCTTATTCAATTCAAATAAGCCGCGTAATACTACAAACTACAAGAGATCAGATACCAAGAGAGGGGATATCAGGCTAGTACTTTCTTCCATGCTTCTCATAGTATCTGCCTTTTTTCCTAAATCAACTCCTTTTTTATACAGGCACAATAACAAAAGTTATTTTGGCTAATAATTCGTTTCGTATTTTGCAAAAGTAATTATCATTCCTGCAATTAAATTTTATTTTATTGCAAGAAATATTTGAATGAAATAAAATGCATTTTCAAAACGTGTATTTTTTTTCATTTTTTAAGCACCCATTTTACCTATTCTTAATTCGTTCTGAAGTAATTTTGATTTATTAAACAGCGATCTTTACTGTATCCCCGCCAAAACCAATACCAATCGAGCTATTGATGCAAGCTAAACATAAGTTGAGTATATTTTTAATAATGCGATTAATTTAAAAACATTGTTTTAAAAAAGCATGTTATGCTTGACAAGTGCAGTTTTCATTATTTGTGTATAATTGTAGTATTACTACATTTATTCTTGACAATTATAAACCGAACTTGTAATGAAATATATTTGGACCTTAGGGCTTAGCCGGTTTTGACCACAGGGACATTTGTTAAGGCAATTATGTTTGGTTTCTTGCGGGGGGTTGAGTCAAAATTATCTATATTTCCGTGTGTTTATGGACGCAGTGATTGGGACCTGCTTTGTTCTCCTCAAAAGGTCCGTGACGGAGTGTTTCTTGCTTTCGAATCCGAAGGATTTTCGCAGACATGAATTCACATATTATTAAGTTTCTCGTCTGCTTGTGTGTGTGTCCACGCCTCTGATCTAAAGGATACGGTGAAGATCACATTAAAAAAAAACATGAGTTAAGTGGGTGAGCGGATATTCTTGTTTCCTCAGATGGGACTGAGAAGTCTAGATCTGATGCATGTTTCTGTTCCGGTACATACTCTGCTTATGGCTCGTAAATATTTTAAACTGCTTACATATTAGTGTGCGTTGCCATGTATGGTGAAAAAACGATTGGTTGCTTCGATTAACCTCATAGACTTAGTTTTCACATCACTCATTTTAATGTCTTTTTATTGTATTTTTTTGGATTTGGTCGAAAATAAGAGATATCAGAAAATATTATCAGATAAAACCCAATCTTAAAATGTCTTTGTCATCTGCAGGCAAATAGTTACATTTCTGGATATCGTTATTACTCAATCAATATCAAAAAGATTGATCATGGACAACAGCATAAACCCTTGTCTTAGTCAAGTTGAAACAGCAAAAGGTGTAAGGATTTCAGAATGACGATCACTTGGCTTGTAATGCATACATATAAGCTGTTTATGATGTTGACAAATTTATTTTGGGTATGCCATAATGCATCATGATCTTTCATATATGACCCGATAGATAATGTCGAACGGATTTCGTCTATAAAATGTGGTAGGTTTTTAGTGCTCCGATCGATAATAGCGAACGCTTTACGTTTATACAAATGAAATGTGGTAGATTATTGACTGCCTTTTAAATGAGCATTAAACAAGTATGCGCAAAATTCCTATATAGTTTTTGCCCAATTTCTCCATCAAGAACCATGCTTGATCATCTCCAAGATGAGTAGTAAGGCTGGGGTTTATACTTAGTGTCAACAGGAAACGAACCTTATGGGACAGGGAAAGCAGTTGTATTTCTCTACAATGGCTCAGAGGTCCCCCACTGCCATAGTGGGGAATCTTCCTGATAGCAAGTGACTGTTATTCATTTGGGATCTTCTCCCCTCCCATATGTAAAGGACGAGTAACTGCAGCATCGAACATGTTCTCTCCGGGACACTTTTGGCATTTATAATTGAATATTAATAAAACGAGGGTATTTTTTCCGACTAAAACTCGTTGGGTCACGTGGTGATGGATCTCATGTTTACTTCAGCAGTTCAGTTTACATAAGTGTTCAGCAGCTTCTATCTGACGAGCATCCTTAACTATAGGATCATTCAGTATTGCACTGCATTTGGTCCTTGTGGTTGATAACGAAACGATTCATTAAGTTATTTTGTTATAGAAGTCTTTGTAAATAGCTTGTCGCCCTCCCCGGTTGTGACAAATTACGACCACAGGGTCCAGATTTGATGGCATTTAGTAGATGGAAAAAATATACATAAAACATATTACGCATCTGGATGTTCTTGTTTCAGAGATACATATTTTTGATTTCCAAAATTGTCTGTCCATTCTATAGGTTGCATATACAAAAGAAATCAGGAATTCGGAACAGCCCTTACGTGCCGGTTTAGTTGTTGAAGTACACTTAGAACTTTTTTTTCACCATTTGAACTTAAAAATGACATAATATGAGGCCAATAAAAACAATATGTATCGATAAGATTACACTGGTAGAAAAAGTTTTAAAATGTAAAAAAGAACAAATTTGGATATGAAAACAATCTTAATCGTATGTGTGTGAAGTTAGCCTATTTAGCCTATTTAGCATTTTTAGCCTATTTAGCCTATTTAGTACATAGGTTGAAACATACATCCTATTTTGCATATTTAGCCTATTTAGCATATTTAACAGCATTTTCAGCCTATTTAGTCTATTTAGCCTATTTAGTATATAGGTTGAAACATACATTATATCTAGCCTATTTAACAGACTTTTCAGCCTATTTAGCCTATTTAGCCTATTTAGTACATAGGTTAAAACATACATCCTATTTTGCCTATTTAGCCTATTTAACAGCATTTTCAGCCTATTCAGCCTATTAAGTACATAGTAAACAGCATTTTCAGCCTATTTAGCCTATTTAGTACATAGTTGAAACATGCATCCTATTTAGCCTATTTAGCCTATTTAACAGCCTATTTAGTATATAGGTTGAAACATACATCCTATTTTGCCTATTTAGCCTATTTAGCCTATTTAACAGCATTTTCAGCCTGTTTAGCCTATTTAGTATATAGGTTGAAACATACATCATATTTAGCCTATTTAGCCTATTTAACAGCCTTTTCAGCCTATTTAGCCTATTTAGCATATTTAGCCTATTTAGTACATAGGTTGAAGCAGACATCGTATTTTGCCTATGTAGCCTATTTAGCTTATTTAACAGCATTTTCAGCCTATTTAGCCTATTTAGCCTATTTATTATATAGGTTGAAACATACATCCTATTTAGCCTATTTAGCCTATTTAACAGCCTTTTCAGCCTGTTTAGCCTATTTAGACTATTTAGTACATAGGTTAAAACATACATCCTATTTAGCCTATTTAGCCTATTTAACAGCATTTTCAGCCTATTTAGCCTATTAAGTACATAGTTAACAGCATTTTCAGCCTATTTAGCCTATTTAGTACATAGGTTGAAACATGCATCCTATTTAGCCGATTTAGCCTATTTAACAGCCTCTTTAGCCTATTTAGTGTATAGGTTGATACATACATCCTATTTTGCCTATTTAGCCTATTTAGCCTATTTAACAGCATTTTCAGCCTATTTAGCCTATTAAGTATATAGGTTGAAACTTACATCCTATTTAGCCTATTTAGCCTCATTTAACAGCCTTTTCAGCCTATTTAGCCTGTTTAGCCTATTTAGTACATAGGTTGAAACATACATCCTATTTAGCCTCTTTAGCCTATTTAACAGCATTTTCAGCCTATTTAGCCTATTAAGTACATAGTTAACAGCATTTTCAGCCTATTTAGCCTATTCAGTACAAAGGTTGAAACGTGCATCCTATTTAGCCGATTTAGCCTATTTAACAGCCTATTGAGCCTATTTAGTATATAAGTTGAAACATACATCCAGCCTTTTCAGCCTATTTAGAATGTTTAGAACATAGGTTGAAAAATACATCGTATTTAGCCTGTTTAGCCTATTTAACAGCCTTTTCAGCCTATTTAGCCATATCTTGAAACATACATCGTATTTAGCCTATTAATCCTATTTAACAGCCTTTTCAGCCTATTTAGAAAGTTAAGTACAAATGTTGAAACATACGGTACATCCTAATTAGCCTATTTAGCCTATTTTAGAGCATTTTCAGCCTATTTAGCCTGTTTAGCCTATTTCATACATAGGTTAAAACATACAACGAACAAGAGTTATCCCCCTAGAGACCTAGTGCACGCTGACCAACCGTCGACTGCCTGTCGGGCTGAACTAGTTTCGGCCGGGAGTTTTAATTAGGATCGGAGCCAGGTGCAACCTGTCGGGCTGACCTTGTTTCGGCCAAGAGTTTTAATTAGGAACGGAGCCAGGTGCAACCTATTAAGCCTTTTACGCGCCATTTTTGCCTATGAGTGGGTATGCGCCTTTAAGGGCCCCTTTCGGACGAACAAGAGTTATCCCCCGAAAGAGACCTAGTGCACGCTGACCAGCCGTCGACTGCCTATCGGGCTGAACTAGTTTCGGCCGGGAGTTTTAATTACGGTCGGCCCCGTGCATGCAGCCGATTTAGCCTATTTCTCGTATGCGTCATTTCCCAGTGAGCGGGTATGCCCCTTTAAGGGCCCCTTTTCGGACGAACACGAGGTATCCCCCGGAAGAGACCTAGTGCAAGCTGACCAGCCGTCGACTGCCTGTCGGGCTGACCTAGTTTCGGCCGGGAGTTTTAATTAGGATCGGAGCCAGGTGCAACCTATTTAGCCCATTACGCGCCATTTTTTCCTGTGAGTGGGTTTGCCCCTTTAAGGGACCCTTTCGGACGAACAAGAGTTATCCCCCGGAAGAGACCTAGTGCACGCTGACCAGCCGTCGACTGCCTATCGGGCTGAACTAGTTTCGGCCGGGAGTTTCAATTACGGTCGGCCCCGTGCATGCAGCCTATTTAGCCTATTTTTCGTATGCGTTATTTCCCAGTGAGCGGGTATGCCCCTTTAAGGGCCCCTTTCGGACGAACAAGAGTTATGCCCCGGAAGAGACCTAGTGCACGCTGACCAGCCGTCGACTGCCTGTCGGGCTGACCTAGTTTCGGCCGGGAGTTTTAATTAGGATCGGAGCCAGGTGCAACCTATTTAGCCTATTACGCGCCATTTTTGCCTGTGAGTGGGTATGCCCCTTCAAGGACCTCTTTCGGACGAACAAGAGTTATCTCCCGGAAGAAACCTAGTGCACGTTTACCAGCCGTCGACTTCCTATCGGGCTGAACTAGTTTCGGTCGGGAGTTTTAATTACGGTCGTCCCCGTGCATGCAGCCTATTGAGCCTATTTCTCGTATGCGTCATTTTCCAGTGAGCGGGTATGCGCCTTTAAGGGCCCCTTTCGGACGAACAAGAGTTATTCCCCGGAAGAGACCTAGTGCAAGCTGACCAGCCGTCGACTGCCTGTCGGGCTGACCTAGTTTCGGCCGGGATTTTTAATTAGAATCGGAGCCAGGTGCAACCTATTTAGCCTATTACGCGCCATTTTTGCCTGTGAGTGGGTATGCCCCTTTAAGGGCCCCTTTCGGACGAACAAGAGTTATCCCCCGGAAGAGACCTAGTGCACGCTGACCAGCCGTCGACTGCCTATCGGGCTGAACTAGTTTCGGCCGGGAGTTTTAATTACGGTCGGCCCCGTGCATGCAGCCTATTTAGCTTTTTTCTCGTATCCGTCATTTCCCAGTGAGCGGGTATGCCCCTTTAAGGGCCCTTTCGGACGAACAAGAGTTATCCCCCGGAAGAGACCGAGTGCACGCTGACCAGCCGTAGACTGCCTGTCAGGCTGACCTTGTTTCGGCCGGGACTTTTAATTAGGATCGGAGCCAGGTGCTTCCTATTTAGCCTATTACGCGACATTTTTGCCTGTGAGTGGGTATGCCCCTTTAAGGGCCCCTTTCAGACGAACAAGAGTTATCCCCCGGAAGAGACCTAGTGCACCCTGAGCAGCCTTCGACTGCCTGTCGGGCTGAACTAGTTTCGGCCGGGACTTTTAATTAGGATCGGAGCCAGGTGCAACCTATTTAGCCTATTACGCGCCATTTTTGCCTGTGAGTGGGTATGCCCCTTTAAGGGCCCATTTCAGACGAACAAGAGTTATCCCCCTGGAGAGACCTAGTGCACGCTGACCAGCCGTCGCCTGCCCATCGGGCTGAACTAGTTTCGGCAGGGACTTTTAATTAGGATCGGCCCCGTGCATGCAGCCTATTTAGCCTTTATCTCGAATGCGTCATTTCCCAGTGAGCGGGTATGCCCCTTTAAGGGCCCCTTTCGGACGAACAAGAGTTATCTCCCGAAAGAGACCTAGTGCACGCTGAACTCCCGTTGGCTGCCTGTAGGGCTGATCTAGTTTCGGCCCTGGGTTTTAATTAGGGTCGGCGTCACCTACAGCCTTTCAAGCGTATATATTAGGCTTCATTTACATGGCGAGTGTGTATGCACCTTAAAGGGTCCTTTTTGGACAAACAAGAGTTATCCCCCGGAAGCGACCTAGCGCAAGATGAACTCCCGTTGGCTTTCTTTCGGGCTGATGTAGTTTCGGCCCGGTGTTTTAATTAGGGTCTGCGTCATCTACAGCCTATTTAGCGAATGAGGCTTTATTTACATGGCAAGTTGGTATGCACCTTTAAGGGCCCTTTTCGGACAAACAAGAGTTATCCCCCAAAAGCGACCTAGTGCAAGCTTAACTCCCGTCTTCGGAGCCTTTAAATATACGAAGATTTACAATCCTTTCAATTTCAGTTAAAAATACCCAACATTTTATAATTATGTGACATGTTTGCATTACTTTATCTGAATATTGCAGATTTTGTATTCATTTGTATTGGTAATTTACAGGACAGAACAAAGGGTGATCAAGTTTTGACATCAGGAGCATAATGTTAAAAAGTTCGGTAGATTTTTTATATATTCTATATACTAAATGTTTAAGTAATGTGCATTGCGGTTTAAGTTTATCAGTTTAAGTTAAATTAATAAGCCCTCGGGTCTAGGGATTAATAGTTTTACTTAAACCAGTTTAATTCAGTAAGGGAGAAACCCGGTTTTAATATGTCTTCTATGGCAAAAAAAACATTGAACATATTTCCAAACATTGTAACAAAGCACAAAAGCAAGAGTATAAGCGAGAGCTAAGAATAACTAATATATATGGCGTTCTCTCCAAATTACTGTCATACACGGCATGTGCTCGAGTACTGTATTAACAGATATTGTTTTGCAATTTTGTTTTAAAGTTGTTTAAAAAGCGACGAGTGTTTCATTACATTTAAATTTAATGATCAAATGTACCAAAGTATTTCTATTGGACCTATTATGTGCTTTTTAGCAACCACTCAATATTGACACTGAATGAAGAAGACTACAAATGGAATTGCACTCAGAATCATAACCAAATAAAGCTTTTAATCGTTTTTATTGACAAACGATCTGCATATATAATTAATTTACGACTGCAATAGCCTTGCAAAAAAACTATTTTGAGATTCATCGCCTCTTCAAATAAAGACCAAAACGTTTATCATGATTGCACGAAGTCTTTAGAATTACGAATAATTGAAACGGTATTGAATTATATCTTTTGCATTCATAACCCTGAACAAACGTGTCATATTTATCCGCACTATGTATGCGATCTAATATTTCATCTCCGTTGCTTTTAATTGCTTTTAATTGCTTACAATTCTCAAGATTCAATCCCTAAAGGTATTATACATACAGCACACAATCCAAACACGGTGCATGCCTCAACGAAAAAAAAAATTCAAAAACTAATTAACAAGATATCACGCAACAAAACAGTTAAACCTTAATGTACTCCGGGTACAGAAAATATACTTACACGTACCCAGCCAATTTAGACTTTAACCCGCCCAAAATCCGATGACGTAAAACGCGCTACGGAAAACATAACAAAATTCTCTTTGAACAAAGCCTGCTTCATCATGCTTTTTTAAGTGAGGGTTGCGATAATATAGCGGCAATTTTACAGAATATTGACATAAATATAAACATACTTAATTTAAAATAATTCGCCGACAACGGCCAATTTCGCGTAAAAATTTCCTGGTTACTTTCAGTATATTTTTCGTACCAGAGATACATTTAAGTTTATTTAAGAGTACCCGGGTACATTTAAGTAGTACCCGAGCCGACAATAACCGATCGAGCATCAGTAAGTTACCCTTAACGTAGGTAACCAAATACCACAAGTGGCACCAATTATAATGATAAAAGTCAAATAAATTTTAAAAAGTCTAACATGAATAAGGTGTTGTCATGATTAATAAGAATAATCATGACCACATATATCTGTTACTTATTTTCGATATTTTTTTCATCCTCTTCTTTATTTAAACTGCTTTTTTTATTCAATTCAAATGTGTGACACGCGTTCGGACTATTGTCAAAATGTTAATATGTTAACTAGTCCCGCACTCTGGATCAGCAGACGATTTCTTGCTTAAATCTCACGGTGGATTCCGGAGATAGTTGATGTATCATGATAAAATAAAATCTTGTTTGTCCTAAAGCGGCCCTTTAAGGTGCATACCAACTCGCAATTCAAATAGCGCATTATACGCTAAACAGGCTGTAGGTGACGCGGACCATAATTAAAACCCCGGGCCGAAACTAGATCAGCCCGGAAGGCAGCCGTAGGGATTTCAGTGTGCACTAGGTCGCTTCCTCGGGATAACTCTTGTTTGTCCGAAAGCGCCCCTTAAAAGTGCATACCCATTCGAGATGTAAATAGAGCATACTACGCAAAGTAGGCTTATGTGAAGAAGAGACAACTTCAAACCCCGGGCCGAAACAAGATCAACCCGACAGGCAGCCGACGGGTGTTCAGCGTGGACAATGTCGCTTCCGGGTGATAGCTCTTTTAAGTCCGAAAGCGGCCCTAAACCTCGTAATGTAAATAGCGACTATTACGCTAAATAGGCTGTATGTGACGCACACCATAATTAAAACCTCGGATCGAAACTAGGTCATCCCGACAGGCAGCCGACATAAGTTCAGCGTGCACTATGTCGCTTCCGGGGGATAACTTGTTTGTCCGAACACTGACCTTAAAGCTGTATACCCACTCGCAATGTAAATAGCGCATAATATGCTAAATAGGCTGTAGGTGACGCCGGACCTAATTAAACCCCCGGCCGCAACTACATTGGCCCGACATGCAGCCGTCGAGAGTTCAGCGTGCAATAGGTCGTTTCCGGTGAATAACTCTTTTTTGTCCGAAAGCGGCCTTTATAGGTTCATATTCGCTCGCCATCTCAAAAACTCCTTAAACGCTAAATAGGCTGTATGTTTCGCCGACCCTATTTAAACCTCCAGGTCAAAACTAGGTTAGCCCGACAGGCAGCCGACGCCAGTTCAGCGTGCACTATGTCGCTTTCCAGGGATAACTCTTGTTTGTCCGAAAGCGGCTCTCATACACACTCGCCATGTAAATAGCGCCTCATGCGCTAAATACGACGTTGTATACGTTGTAGGTTTTATACGACGCCAACCCTTATTAAAACCCCGGGCCGAAACTGGATCAGCCCGACAAGAAGCCGACGGGAGTTTAGCGGGCTATAGGTCGCCTCCAGGAGATTACTCTTGTTTGTCCGAAAGCGGCCCGTAAAGGTGCATACCCACTCGCCATGTTAATAACGTCTTATAGGCTAAAAAGCCTGTATGTGACGCCGACCCTTATAAAACCCAGGTTAAAAACTGGATCAGCCCGACAGGCAGCCGACGTGAGTTCAGCATACACAAGGTCACTTCCGGGGTATAACTCATGTTTGTCCGAAAAAAAGGCCCTTAAAGGTTCATGACAACTCGTCATAGTAGCGCAAAATACGCTAAATATGAAGTTTGTGACGCCGACCCTATTAAGACCACGGACAAAAACAAGGTCAGCTAAACAGGCAGCCGACCGAAGCTTACATTAGGTCGCTTCAGGGGAATAAGTCTTTTTTGTCCGAAAGGGGCCCTTAAAGGTGCATACCCACTCGCCATGTAAAACGAGTATAACAAATACGCTAAAAGGCTGCAGATGAGGCCGTCCCTAATTAAAATCCTGGGCCGAAACTAGATCAGGCCGACAGGCAGCCGACGGGAGTATAGCGAGCACTAGGGCGCTTTCGGGGAATAACTCTTGTTTGTCCGAACGGGGCTATTATAGGTGCATACCAACTCACCATGTAAATAGCGCCTAATTCACTAAATAGGCTGAAGGTGACGCAAACCCTAACTTAAACCTCGGGCCGCAACTAGATCAGCCCCATAGACAGCCGACGGGAGTTCAACGCACAAGGTCGCTTCCGGGGGATAACTCTTGTTTGTCCAAAAGGAACCATTATAGGTATATACCCACTTGCCAAGTAACTAGAGCATAATACATACGCTAAACTGGCCGCAGGTGACGCCTAATTTAAACCCCGGGCCGAAACTAGATCAGCCCGACAGAAAGCCAACGGTAGTTCAGCGTGCACTGGTTAATAAATCTTATTTGAACGAAAGGGGCCCTTAAAGATGCAAACACGCTCGCCATGTAAATAGAGCATTATACATACGCTTAATAGGCTGGAGATGGCGCCGACCCTAATTAAAACCCCGGGCCGAAACTAGATCAGCCCGACAGAAAGCCGACAGGAGTTCAGCGTGCAATAGGTCGCTTCCGGGGAATAACTCTTTTTTTCCGAAAGGGGCCCTTATAAATGCATACACACTCGCCATGTAAATAGTGCATAATAAATAGACTGTAGGTGACGTCATTAAAACCCCGGGCCGAAGCTTGATCAGTCCGACAGGTAGCCGACGGGAGTTCAACGTGCACTATGTCGCTTCCGGGTGAAAACTCTTGTTTGTCCGAAAGGGGCCCTTAAAGGTGCATACCCACTCGCCATGTAAATAATGCATAATACGCAAAATAGGCTGTAGGTGACGCCGACCCTAATTAAAATCAAGGGCCGAAACTAGATCAGCCCGACATGCAGCCGACGGGAGTTAAGCTTGCACTAGGTCGCTTGCGGGTGATAACTCTTATTTGTCCGAATGCGACCCTTAAAGGTCCATACCCACTCGCCATGTAAATAGTTCATAATGCGCTATTTTGACTTAAGGTGACTTCGACCCTAATTAAAACACAGGGCCGAAACTAGATCAGCCCGACAGGCAGATAACGGGAGTTCAGTGTGCACAAGGTCGCTTCCGGGGGATAACTCCTATTTGTCCGAAAGGGGCCCAAAAATGTGCATACCCACTCGCCATGTAAATAGAGCATAATACGCTTAATAGGCTGTAGGTGACGCCGACCCTAATTAAAACCCCGGGCCAAAACTAGATCAGCCCGACAGGCAGCCATCGAGAGTCAAGCTTGCACTAGGTCGCTTCCGGGGGATAACAGCCGAAACTAGATCAGACCGACTTTCAGCCGTCGGGAGTTCAGCGTGCACTAGGTCGGATCCTGGGTATAACTCTTATTTGTCCGAAAGCTGCCGTTATAGGTGCATATCCACTCACAATGTAAATAGCTCATTAAACACATAATAGGCTGTATGTGACGCCGACCCTAATTAAAACCTCGAGCCGCAACTAGTTTATCCCGATAGGCAACCGACGTGAGTTCAGCGTACACTAGTTCGCTTCCGTGTGAAAACTCTTGTTTGTCCGCAAGGGGCCCTTAAATGAGCATGCCCACTCTTAATATAAATAGCGCATAATGCATGTACGCTAATAGTCTATATGTGACACCGACCCTTTTTAAAACCCCGGGCCGAAATTAGATCAGTCCGAAAGGCAGCCTACGGGAGGTCAGCTTTAACAAGGTCGCTTCCGGTGTATAACTCTTGGTTGTCTTAAAGGGGCTCTTAAAGGAGAAAAAGAACTCGTTGTGGAAATGGCTTGTCAATAGCCTGCTTAACAGGCTGTATATTTTATCCTATTTAAATTTTGCTAAAAATGCAAAATAGGTTGAGCATTAAGTATGATGCTATTTAGCCTGAAAAAACTTACTCTTATATATGTTTCAACCTATTTAATAAACTTTCGAAAAAGGCGTATTAAGGCGAATATGCTTCTTATAAGGCTAAATAATTATGTTTCAACCTGTTTAATTAACTCGCTAGGTAGCCTGAATAGGCTGCTCAATAGGCTTAAAGTGAATAATAGGATGTTTGTCTCCACCTATTTTATAAGAGTTCTTTAAAGCTAAATAGACTGAATGGGTTTTCTAAATAGCCTAAATATGAGGTATGTTTCAAACTATTTCATATAATTGTTAAATAGACTAAATTAGCAGGAAAGGCTGCTGAATAGGCTTAAGAGGCTTAAAAGGATGTATGTTTAAAAACATGTTCTTAACTTGCAATATTGGCTTTATAGGCGGAACATACTGCTAAATATGCTAATAAGAACGTATTTTTCAACATATGTACCAAACTTGCTAAATAGGCTAAATAGGCTGAAAAGGCTACTTAATATGCTAAATATGCTTAGTATGATGTTTTTTTCCAACCTATGTACTGAACCTGTTAAATAGGCTAAATAGGCTGAAAACGCCTCTAAATTGGCTATATAGACTGAATAGGATGCATGTTGCAACCTATGAACTAGACTTGTTAAATAGGCAAATAGGCTGAAAATAGTGTTAAATAGGCTAAAAAGGCTAAATAGAATTCATGTTTCAACCTATGTACTAAACTTGTTAAATCGGCTAAATAGGCTGAATATTGTGCCAAATAAGCTAAATAGGCTCATTATGATGCATGTGTCAACCTTTGTACTTAACTTGCTAAATAGACTAAATATGCTAAAAAGGGCACTAAATAGGCTAAATAGGATGCATGTTCCAACCTACCGGTATGTACTTAACTTGTTAAATAGGCTTAATAGGCTGAAAATGATGCCAAATAGGCTCAATATGGTGCATGTGTCAACTTTTTTTGCACCTAACTTGCTAAATAGGCTATATAGGCTGAAAAGGGTACTAAATAGGCTAAATAGGATGCCTGTGTCAAGCTATGTACTAGTTTTGTTAAAAAGGCTAAATAGGCAGAAAATGGTGGTAAATAGGCTAAAGAGGCTAAATAGGATGCATGTTTTAAACCTTTGCAATAGACTTGTAAAAGGGCTAAATAGGAAGAAAAGGCTGCTAAATATGCTAAAAAGCCTAAATAGGATGCATATGTAAATCTATGTTCTAAACTTTTTAAATAGGCTAAATAGGCTGAAAAGGGTGCTAAATACGCTAGATAGGCTAAATAGGATGCATGTGTCAACCTATGTACTAAACTTGTTAAATAGGCTAAATAGGCAGAAAAGGGTGCATAATAGGCTAAATAGGATGCATGTGTCATCCTATGTACTTAACTTGTTAAGTAGGCTAAATAGGCTGAACAGGGTGTTAAATAGGCTATGTAGGCTAAATAGGATGCATGGTTCAACCCATGTTCTAAACTTGCTAAATAGGCTAAATAGGCTGGAGAGGGTGTTAAATAGGACAAATAGGCTAAATATGATACATGTGTCAACCTATTTACTTAACTTGTTAAATAGGCTATATATGCTGAAAAAGATGCTTAATATACTAAATATGCTAAATAGAATGTATGTTTTAACCTATGTACTAAACTTGCTAAATAGGCTTAATTGGCTAAATAGGGTGCTAAATAGGCTAAATATGCTAAATATGGTGCATGTGTCAACCTATTTACTTAACTAGGGTACTAATTGGGCTAAATAGGATGCATGCTTGCATGTGTCAACCTATGTACATGTACTAAACTTGTTAACTAGACTAAATAGGCTGAAAAGGGTCCTAAATAAGCTAAATAGGATGCATGTTTCAACCCATGTACTAAACTTGCTAAATATGCTGAAGAGGGTGCTAAATAGGCTAAATAGGATTCATGTGTCAACCTATGTACTTAACTTGTTAAATAGGCTAAATAGGCTGAACAGGGTGCTAAATAGGCTAAATAGGCTTAATATGATGTATGTAATAACATATGTACTAACCTTGCTAAATAGACTAAATAGGGTGCATGTGTCAACGTATGTACTTAACTTGTTAATTAGTCCAAATAGGCTGAAAAGGTTGTTAAATAGGGTAAATAGGATGAAAGTTTTAACCTATGAACTAAACTTGATAACAAGGCTAAATAAGCTTACTTCACAAACGTTTCAGCCCGATAGGCAGTCGACGGCTGGTCAGCGTGCACTAGGTCGCTTCCGGGGGATAACTCTTGTTCGTCCCAAAGGAGCCTTAAAGGGGCATGCCCACTCAGAGGCAAATGTCGCGTAATACGCTAAATAGGCTGCACCTGACTCCGATCCTAATTAAAAGTCCCGGTCGAAACTAGTTCAGCCCGATAGGCAGTCGACGTCTGGTCAGCGTGCACTAGGTCGCTTCCGGGGGATACCTCTTGTTCGTCCGAAAGGGGCCCTTAAAGGGGCATGCCCACTCACAGGCAAAATGTCGCGTAATACGCTAAATAGGCTGCATCTGACTCCGATCCTAATTAAAAGTCCCAGCCGAAACTAGTTCAGCCCGATAGGCAGTCGACGGCTGGTCAGCGTGCACTAAGTCGCTTCCGGGGGATAACTCTTGTTCGTCCGAAGGGGGTCCTTAAAGAGGCATGCCCACTCACAGGCAAAATGTCGCGTAATAGGCTACATAGGCTGCACCTGACTCCGATCCTAATTAAAGTCCCGGCCGAAACTAGTTCAGCCCGATAGGCAGTCGACGGCTGGTCAGCGTGTACTAGGTCGCTTCCGGGGGATAACTCTTGTTCGTCCGAAAGGGGCCCTAAAAAGGGCATGCCCACTCACAAGAAAACTGTCGCGTAATACGCTAAATAGGCTGCACCTGACTCCGATCCTAATTAAAAGGCCAGGCCAAAACTAGTTCAGCCCGATAGGCAGTCGAAGGCTGGTCAGCGTGCACTAGGTCGCTTCCGGGGGATAACTCTTGTTCGTCCGAAAGGGGCTCTTAAAGGGACATGCCCACTCACAGGCAAAATGTCGCGTAATACGCTAAAAAGGCTGCACCTGACTCCGATCCTAATTAAAAGTCCCGGTCGAATCTATTTCAGCCCGATGTGCAGTCGACGGCTGGTCAGCGTGCACTAGGTCGCTTCCGGGGGACAACTCTTGTTCGTCCGAAAGGGGCCCTTAAAGGGGCATGCCCGTTTACTGGGAAATGACGCATACGAGAAATAGCTAAATATGCTGCATGCACGGGGCCGACCCTAATTAAAAGTCCCGGCCGAAACTAGTTCAGCCCGATAAGCCGTCGACGGCTGGTCAGCGTGCACTACGTCGCTTCCAGGGGATAAATAGGCTAAATAGGATGTGTATGTCTACGTATGTACTAAACTTGCTAAATAGGCTAAACATCCTGTTAAATAGGCTAAATAGGCTTAATAGGATGTATGTTTTGACCTATGTACTAAAATTTAAAATAGGCTAAAATGGCTGAAGAGGCTGTTAAATAGGCTAAATAGGCTAAATAGGATGTATATTTCAGCCTATGTACTAAATTGGCTAAATAGGCTAAATGGGCTAAATAGGCTAACTTCACACACGTCTTAATCGTCAATTTATCAAGATGTAAATCCTTCAGTGCTGGGTAAAAAACAAACAGCCGTAACGTGCATTTTATCTTACCGTTCCTACTGTATTTAAATATAAAAACACGATCAAAAAAATCAAACAACAAGATTATCAAATGTATTTTATAAATGAAATCAACTTAATATCTAAATATCACAAAAAGCAAATTGCAACGATAACTTATAACATCATAAACGTGTCGCACACATTTTATGTTACAACGCTTGCAGCAAAACATTACACCTACGCCTTGAAACTATTACATTTCTTAAAAGTATGGGAGAGTGAATACACCAAATTGATGATTCCTTAATGTGAATTAATTAAAATAAGTGTTTGGCCAATTTAACTTGATTTCGCCATGAATAAGGCATTTTGAAATGCCCACGAATCTTCTTTGACATAAAAGCAATTTCGAATCAGCAATGTATACACAAATGTTAAAGGGACTGTCAACCACGATGACGAAGAAAAGAACAGTTCTAAAATACCGTAATTTTTAATAATTATTAGTTTATATAGATTAAAATATCACGACTGGTATATTACATTACTTGAAAAAAAGTCATATTTTCAGTATATTCCGTAATAAAATTTTAATGGGTATGTCTACCAGGTAACTACCAGTTAATTTTATATATCGAAAGTAGATTGATCATAATCGTCACGTGGTAAACCCAGGAATGCAAATTATGCATGAGTAGTGAATTGTATATATTATATATATATATAATGATCAATCTAATTGCGTTATTTATAGTGTGTATATCGTTATGTCACCTATTTTCGCGATGTACTTTCGATTTCACATTGCGAAATTTTATTATCGAATATACTGAAAATATGAAAACTAAACAACTTTTTTTCAAGTTATGTATTATTCCAGTCGTGATATTTAAATCAATATAAACTTATCATTGTAAAAAATATGGTATTTTAGAACTTCTCTTTTTTTCGTCGTCGTGGTTGACAGTCCTTTAAAAATAATTAACTTATATTCAAACGCGGAATTTAAACTATTGATAGTATTCGCATGGGTTATGCAAGTTGTTATCCATAAAAATTCCAGCATAGTGTAGTTAATTGGTACAAATGAAGCTGGGGTGACCAAGAAAAGCAATACTGTCCTAGATCCCTTGGTTTGACTTATTTTGACCCAATGCAAATATTTCAAAACATAACGTAATTGGCCATAACATCTATCTTGTAGCGTAAACCGAAAAACACGAGTGTGGTTAGAAGTTGTTTTATGTCAATATAACACATGGTTATCTAATTTAAGCTTGATCCCATAGCATGATAACAAATACGTAAATGTATCACCGTACACAATAATCCAAACCAAAAAGTATACCTAGAAACCTTAATGTTTTAATGAAGACTGTTTAAAGCTATTAAGTTTATCAAGTCTATATTTAAATGTGGCCTCTAGGTTGTGATATTATCATGATAATGATTAGAAAAAAGTATTTAAAAGAACTTCAATCAGATGTTGCCTACAAAATATCATAGCTCTGATAAATTAAAGATAACATGTTTTAAGTAATCATGCTATGTATAGCAACCACAATAATCAAATTTAAGTGGATATTTGTATAGTTATGCTCATAAATAGGTTTTGGCGGCATTCTTGGCGGTCATCTTGTCGGCTGTCTTGGCGGCTATTTTAGAAGCGATGTTGGATTTGTGTGAACTATTGTAAACTTAAACATGAGTGATGATCTGTATGTGTTATTTACCCCTTAAAACCTAGGTATAGACACCAAATTCATAATATTTGAGTGGATAGTTACATAGTTATGACCATTAATAGGTTATGGTGGCCATCTTGGCGGCCATTGTTGACGCCATGTTGGATATGTGTGTAATATAATAAAGTTAAACAATGTCTGATGATCTTAATGTGTTCTTTCTCCCTGGAAACCTATGTGTAGCCACGAAAATAATAAAATTTGAGTGGAAATTCACATTATATATGTAGTTATGATCATTAATTGGTTTTGGCGGCCAATTTTCAATGCAATAATCACATCGCCGTCATTTTGAAAGACACAATTTTCGTTTCCATGGAAACAAAATTGTTGTGCTGTTTGCATAAACATAAAAAACAGTCAAGGCCCTTCAGTTTGATACAAAATTACCTTGAATACCTTGTTTATATTGTGCCAAGAAATGAAAAATACGTGGTAAGATCGATATTTTTCTTTTTTTTACCTTTAACCTTTGATATGACCTCGAACTTGACCTTCGCAGATGACCTGAATGCAGCACATTTTGAGTACTTCTAATATAAACAATTTCCACCAGTAGATTAATTTGTATCATTACTATATCAAGACGTATCCCTATGGTTTCATTACTATTCAGTACAAACAGAAATGGCGGCCATTTTGGATATCTTAGCTCGCCACCATTTATGCCAATTTATGCCGGTGGCTTAGTAAACTTCAGTCTATCACGGTCATTTTGGTATATGACTCAGCTTGTTGCAAAATGGAGTCCACGTTACCCCTTGAAATACTGGCCTTCTGAGCTGAAAGTCATTCTACCAGTAAGTAAATGTAATATATTTAAAAATTGGACGTTGTCAATTGTGACCCCAGAGACATGATTTTAACAACGAAGATAACTGTGGAGTGTTACGCATCATTACATCTCTGTGCCTTTTTGTTTCAGAGACGAACCGGCTTTAAAATGTAGTCGTACAAATATTCCACTATAGTGTGAGAGATTTCACTCCGAAGCCTGATTTAAATACACGACCACTACAGGTGTTACATGCCAAAGCTCTTGGACCTGCGATTTCAGAGATTAATTCAATTATTTTGCTACATTTTTTACATATCATATGACCATAAGAATTAAGAGGTTTGACCGCATGGGCATGATCATAACATATTTGTTCAAGATAAATATACAATGGCACGCACCATATAATGAACCTCTGAATCTTAGTGTTTTAGAGGTAGATACGAGAGCCACACATATTGTATTAACCCTTTATTCCCAAAATTAAAAACGCAAATTCAGAATTGTGAAAATAGCTGTATTAAAGTAATTATACAATATAAGATCCAAGCTTGACATAAGTAAATAAAACTACATTATTTTGACAACGATTCAATATTCTTTTCATTAATAATTTTGTTTAGGTTTCACTACTAGTTCTTAAGAGCTTGTTTCCGACCTATTACAGGGTTAACGATGTACGTATGTAGGCAGCGTTTAAAAATGCGCCTAGTACCAAAGTACATTGGGACAACATCAGGAGACTTCGGCATCCATTTGCGACGGTCAATATAGTTCACTTTCTCTTTCTATAAACACCGGTGGGTGTGTTAAGATGTTTAACTTGAGACAGTGTCCTGATTGAACACGATTTACGTTCGCCCTTTTGTAAACAGTTTCGAAATGTCATTTCGAAGAAACGACTTCATTACCTTATAGATATAGAACTTTCTATTAACGTTAGTTGTTTGGTGATAAAGCTTATCTCGTTTTTATCCTATACAAGATACCAGCCTATTCCATGAAAGCTTATGCAAACGAGTCTCTGTTAACGTATCGAAAATTCTTTTGCCTTTTTCAATATAGAAAACTTTGCATCATACGTATGAACCATCTTTAAAAAAAGATTGCCTTTCCAGAGTTGGAACAGTTCCGAGAAGTCTATATCTAAGCTTAATGTATATTTGCCATGATATTGCTCTCCTTTTCTTTATTAACGCAATAGTCTGGCTGATGATAATGTTATCTGCAGTTCCTATAGAGACGTCCGGTGTGTCAACATTTCGACGTTTTTCACTTTGGCATATCAAGGCCAGCATCGTTATTTTGCGTTGATGTCCACTGTTACCACGGATGATATTGATGCAACCAAAGGAAACCGAATATCTCATAGCTTCGAGCACATTTTGAATAATCCTATATATTGATTGAGTCTTCTAACGTGAAACAACTACCCCTTCCACTTTATCACTGACCTTTGTACGCATCATGCTAACGATGACGAATGAAGCTGTATATTATTATTGCACACGAACGTGTTTAATAACTTTTCATTTGGTTTGTACGCGGTACTTTCAAAACGTGTATACAGTGTAACGACAAAGCCTTAATGTTTGTGTTCTCTTTTATTCATTACGTCGCCCCAGAGAGACAAGGTAAATGACTGATTTACAAATACCACTAATAAGTCCACCATACATCATTCATAGATGATCAATGGTTATAATGAGAACACCATGCATGTATGCCTAATAAAGAAATCAGAATGTCAAATGCATTAATCTATTAATCCTTAAACACAGAAAACATGTGTCCTAGCTGCATTTCAGATAAAATGAAAGAACCTTATTTCCCGGACGGACCGGTACTGTATGCATGCATAGACGAACCAAGAACCCAGGCAAAAGTGTATTGTCCTATTCATTATATAATGGCATAGTATCTGTATAGCAAATAGATTTACATACACAAGGAATAATCGCTCTCTTAAACGAATAGCAAAATTTAACGTGTCGTCACAACCTTTAGAACATGACACAAATTAACCTTACACAGAGAATACAGGATTGTGACTTTCATAATGCAAAGTAATCATTGGCGTCGCACTGAAGTGCGGCGACTAGTTTGTAAAGCGGGTTTTTTTCGCTTATGGGAGGAGAAGTTATTTTACGGATCAATGTATATATTTTTGTTGTCAGAATATCTTGCATAGTGTTGATTTTTTTGTGTAAATAAGAACTGCATTTGTGCCTATTACATTTACTACAACATTTATTGCCAATAATGCAAAGCTAATTCTTTTAATAAATAACTGATCACAGGGACTGGGCAATAATAAAAGATCACAAGGGCTGGGCAAATGCGCGAACCGGTAAAACTTTTTAGTTTTGTATAAAAACAAAACTTCTTTGTTCCACTATCCTAGCAACCACCTAGTTACTAATAAAGGCGCTATAGATAGTGAAGCGCGACACGTATTATTAATTGTAATAATGAGTCTTGATAAAGGAAGCAGCCGCTTATCAATGAGGAGCACCATCACAGCACCCCAGTCTCATTACTATCAAGTCCTCCTACATGTTTTTTGTTAAAGAACCACATATAGAAGGCCGCAGGCCTGACCCGTATCTTGCCAGTTGTATGGACCCTTTGGTATGGACCTTTAACCCCGCACACTATCCAGCGTTTAAACTTCCGGGTTCACATATAAACCGACTATTAATAGCTTATTAATATCTTAGTTAGAAGGTATTTTTCAAGCGGTTCTGTAGTGTAGTGGTTACACGCTCGCTTCACATGTGAGAGGCCCAAGGTTCGAGCCCCAGTAGAATCAAATTATTTTATTTGTGTTCTATGTTAACTTTTTGTTTTGATGTAGACATTTTAGTTAAAATAAATATGCTGTTTTATTTTTACCATTTTTTTGTTTTTATTATGCCCATGAAATATATGTGTGAGAGGGTGGGGGGTCGTAAACAAATTAACACTTTTACAGTGTTTTCATATCAATGAGTACTCAACCCCTATCGTAAATGCGCAACGTAAGAATAAGTTCAGAATCATCTCCCGTTGAAGTTGAGAAAAATATGAAATTACGCTTACAAGATTAAGCAGATTTTTTAAAACCTATCGGTACACAGTTCTGTTGCATTAATGAAAACTGCATAAAGATGCCAGTAAAAAAAGGAAACCAATCTAAATAAAATGAAATATGAAATATTTGGGGGTTACAACACAAAATCATAGATAATGGTTATTTGGGAGTTATAACACAACATCATAGATAATGGTTATTTGGGAGTTATAACACAAAATCATAGATAATGGTTAAACCAGTATCTTTTTCTATTTTGTTAAAAATAATCGGCCAATATATTAATATTAACAGTAGAAAAAAAAATCGTTCCATGTAACTTCATTGAGTGCCTTTTACACTTAAATTCCCGATGCCCTTTGATGATTTACATCAATACTTATCTTGTATCATAACATCATATAACACACAAACGTACACTGTGGGAGCATAAAGAGGACCTATATTCCGGGAAAATAACTTTGCATTGTGCAAAGTGCCGCCTAAACGTATTTGACTTACAAGTGGTGTAAATTTATCTAAGGGGAACAACTTTTACAAAGCGAAAAGCTTAAAAAAAACGCTATAGACCGTGCTTAACCGTTCATATCATCTGCGTCCTCCGCACCTAGCTCTCTCCCCACTTCTAAAAATAAAATAAGTGTAGCAGCACATACAGATTATGTTCAAATATAATCTGGGCGCCTCTCGTATTTGAAGATGTGAGATTTAAACCTTATTTTTTAATCTAGTGACCTATATATGGAGCAAAATTAAACAGTGAAACAAAATTTAAAAGAGGATGTCAAATGTTGATTAAATCTGCCCATTGATTAAGGAGGTATTGTGTAAATTGAGTTTAAGGCAACAGACGGACAACGAACGACGGACCAAAGGCGCCCCGTCCTCAGAATGAGAGATTTACAAATTATATATGTTCGAAAGCATGTATGAACAACTTTTGGGGTTTATTGTAATAATTGTACACATAATTTTGTTAAATTTCAACGAGGCACTCAAAACGACGCGTATGCTCCCGCCGAGGTTTCCTTTATCTTGAAGTAGTGACCTTAAGTTTAAGCCAGCATGATGATGACCTTGTTTCTTCTTTATACCTGAACGATATGTATTTTTCATGAACCATCTTGAATGTATATAGAATATATAACATATACACAGCTTATAAAGATGAACCATGTGGCTTAAAGCGTAACCTGGACATTGAACCGGTGTGACTGTATTGACTAAAAACCTTTTTAGAATATATACAATGTATGCACAACTTACAAAGGAAAAACCATGTGACCTTACGCGTGATCTGAACCTTGAGCCGTTATGACTAACTTCCTTCTGCATTTGTCATGATACAACGTGAATGTGTTTAGAATATATACAATATATGCTCAACTCATAAATGCTCAAACATGAGACTTAAAGCTCCACCTGAACCTTGAGCCGGTGTGACTGATTGCTTTCTGCACATTGTCTAAGATCATAACATTATAGCCAGGGTTCTATAGGTATAAAAGATCTTGAGCGGATATCACAATAAAGGCTATAATATATAACCTTGCGCATATCCTTAATTTTTAACCGGCATGACAGACTCCTTCAACAAACTGTCTAAATTACCTCAATATTGTTTCTTAGTTTGAAGGGTTATAAGTTGTATTTCTTAAATTTATACATTTACAACATGTGTATGTTCAAACGCACTAAGTTTAACTGAAGTAAGCGATAACACCGTGTTATCTTATGAAGATGAACGGCAAATACTAAACACATTGTTGTATAACTATCACCGATCGACGAACAAAATGGCTGCAGAGGGAGTAGAGGTGTTGTATAATTTTACTTTTTGAATTTTCACAAGTGTAACATGAATTCGTAAAGATCTTGTATATGTGAATAACAATTGTGTCAAATGAATATTTTAGTTGTATATAACGTGTGTACTTATTTATACATATATACATGTACACAGTTGTATAGTTATACATATCTTATTTCATAAACCCATACGTGTTGAGTATGGAATAAAGATGCATACACAATTATAGTATTGTATCTTTATAATATATCTGTTAGTGATAAATTTGTATTCTCCTAGCAATTATGAAATGTGCGACTTATTGTGTACACTGTGTTATACAATGCAATATTTAAATGGTTAATTTTGCTAAGACACTTCAACGCTGATGAATGAACACAAGTTGTCAGCCTGAACTATATTTTCACGTACTACATCTAATACAGATGGTTTAAACATGTATGAAATATTCTGTTTTGGATGTGTGACGATATTCAATAATATGAACTGTTCAAATGATTATCTATGCTACTCCTAGCAAGGTTTTGATAAAGCAACACTTTTACTTTTGCTTTCATTATACTCTAACAAATACAATACTAATATATGCTTACCAACATTAGATTTAGTGGACCAATCTGCACAAAAAAGGGTTATTTGCTTCCACTTATATACTGGAGTTAAATGAACACATCTTTCAAAACCCTGTGTAATACAACTTCCTTTATGTCCAACAGATAATATTTCAAAAACGATACAATTTAGAAAAATACTCGAACACTGAATCTTGCATAAAAGCGGCGTTTAATGCCGGCTTTGAAATTAAGGATCGGACGGAATAGTGATAATATCATGCTGGCCTTATAGATGCCTATTTCATTTAAACAAGAACGTTTCACAATAGCAAATGGAATAACCGAGGTCTCTTGGAAAACAATCGAACGGCTAAGAAATAAATGTATGTCTAATAATTGATTGCAGATATATCAAACGCCGTTGGTCAGATAAATGTTAACATGTATCGCGTTACTTAATAACTAGAACATAATAAGCAACTTTTCAACACTATACATAACCATTGACATATTTTGAAAGATAGCATGGTGCGATAATAATTCGATGTGCATTTTCCATGAGCAGTCTGTCTAATCTTGAATTTGATATGTCTTTATATTCATTCGTAAATACGAACACTTGTTAAATAGTATTAACTACAAGCAATATACCATACTTATTCCATACTATATATTACTAAAATTATTAGTGGAATGTAATCAAATCTAAACCATACATACATGGCACATATATTTATATGTATATTTCAAATCATCAATTAGTACCCGTCCAAATGTAGAATCAGTTACGGTTTATGCATGTATTCCACATGCGTTTTAAAGAAATGGAACGCGTGGTAGATGAGGACGGTAAATTGCAAGTAATTGTATATTTAATGAGCTAGAAATTGACACGCCTGCATGGTTGAGTTCTTCTCAAGATATTACAAAATACTTTGAAAATCAGCCTACCAAAAACCTTTTGAAAGAGTCAAGTGACCGCCTTGATATAACTGAAACACTGTAAAACAACACACAATTATTTACAGCTAAAAGTACCTCAAACAAACATTTTTCTATTCAAGCTTTATAATGAACGTGTAGTTGAAAACAAATCTTTATTTTAGACGGGCGATGAATGGACTGTACGTCAAACAAACTGTAAGAACAATTGTATCTTGCCATAATATTACGCACTCGCTTATTATTTGTTAACGCACAGACACTATGTTTACATCTAACGGTTTGTTTATGTGAACAGAAATAAACAATTTAGCTATTGTTCCCAAAACACCCATTAGAAAGCTTATTTTCTAATTAAAAAAGATATTCACCTGCATCCTCAGGCCCACTATACGTTGTCTACAAACCAAACATTTACTTTTTAAAATACAAATAACAATAAATAATATTGTGTTTTCAGGTCCGTTTTGATTGTAGTTATTTGATCTTTACAGTACTCAACTGACCATAACTCAATCCCAAATACTGTGCAGTTGAGCTATGTATGAACATTCAACGTCTAAGACAAAACAAATATGAAAAACGATAATACGTGCTAAATTTTCCATCGAATATATGAATATTTGTCCCAAACATGAACATGAGATATCGATAGTGATATATGGGTTTTATTACAAACTAGCTTACCGAAAGCTTTTATGTAGACATAGGTCGGTTGTAGAATATGTCACGTTCTTCTCGGAATGTTACCATCTTGTGTCATACAATGTACAAGTTCTTGATTATATTGTTAACTCGGACTTTTTCTGTAACTCAGACATCACCATACGCTTGGTGGGACAGACCGGACATGGAAAAAGCGCCACTGGAAATAGCATTCTGGGCAAGAAAACTTTCCTGTCAGAGTTATCTTCTGGTTCCGTGACAAGCGCAATTGAACGAGCGGTAAATAATATAAAAAATATATGTTTTTGTTTGGTAACAGCACACTACAATGTTATTTTAACGATCAGGTTACTATTTGCTATTTACAAAGTGCGATGTTCATATAATTTGAAATTTTAAAGAAGTGGTGTGGTCTTATAAGTGTTGAGGAGGCAATACAATACGTGATTCTGAATCATAGCGATGAGGTCGATAAAAACTGGAGTTGTTTATACTAGTTTTGAAGAAAACTCCCCGAGTCCGCATGCCGTTATATAAAGCAATATCGAATTAAAAAAGAGCTGTTCCAAAATTATAAATCCGCATCGATGGCATAAAGAAGATAACACGACAGTTAAATAATATTATGACCACAAATACATATTCAAAGTAGGTTATTTTTCTTATTATTTTATTACTTTTCGCATTAAAACTGAAAATGTGTATATTAAAAAGAACTTTGACCAAGCCAAGACACAAGTTTTTCAAAAGAAGTCCTTCACTAGACAAGCCAGTAAGCAACCTACATACACAATTTCAGACAATAGATGCAACCTGATTTTTAGCGCACACATGTTTATATTGTTTAAGCAATAGTTACTTGACCTCATCCCAACTGGCCCCAAATGCAGATCAAAGCTTGGTCTACGTTTCAGCTAGAGATATGATTGGTTGCATTAAAACTTGTATTATATTTCCTATTTCAGGTCAGTATTATTAAACTTGAGTCTGTATTGACTAGATAATTCTTAGATTTACGAAAAGATAAACAGAATATTATTTTAATTGACTTTGGTGTATACAACTGTTAGTTATGACATTTGACCTTGTCTTTAAAGCTGATATGGACACAATTCTTTATTAAAGAAAATGTAGGTGGAGATATTGCAAATTTCTCTTAACACGATAATTCAAATACGGTACGTGCGTCAACAAATCGGGGAATGGCACAGCTTAAATTTTTCGAGCTAAAAAAGAGGCAAATCATTTGTGTTTGTTATTATGTATGATTTTTTATGATGATAAAAATCGCACTTGCACAACTTCAAAACAGAAACAATTCTTAAAAGTTTGAGTGTTTCTAAGTTGTAAAATGTAGGTTATCACCTTTTTCAAGTTTGTTGTCTACGGACATTCAGTGAAACAAACCAAACGGATTTACGGAATGACGGACACATAGACAGACACACATCCAGCGTTGATTCCAGTTAACCCGCTATTAATTTATAGCAGTGGGTAAATTAATTGTTTACCTGCAGTATGGGTAAAACGATAAATATTGAAACAATTGAAACCATATGGGCCCGTATTCACATATCTTAGAAACACGAAATACGTTCAGCGTGTAAATATATAAGCATGGTACATGGGTAGCTTTTCTCATAAATTCTTCGTTCTAAAAGACCATTATTTGTGTGTTTATAAGTTTCACATTTAATGTCATACAGAGTAATATTATTAGTAATTTAAACATTCGGCCTTTATGTGAAATAATGCTATTTATTTTTAGACTGAAGTCTTAGAATTGGTTGGTAAATACGGGACAAAAGAAACATTATTGTTATCGTTCAACTATTTCTGTTTCGTTATAAAAAAAAATGATCATCGCCCTGGTTTTTCAATATAATTTATAAGAGGTTTAAATCATACAGGCCGCACACAAAAATATGATTTAATATACTTATGTTGTGCACAGAAACATAATATTAAAAGTGTTCTGATTGATATTTATTGTAGGTTGCTGTACGGAAAGGGCGTCGAATCGAAATTGTAGATAGTCCTGGATTTGTTGATACATGAAAAGGGAAAAAGTTCGTAAGGAATAGTCTCACACAAGCTTTCTTCCAAGCTCTTCCTGGCTTTAATGCAATTGTTTGCGTCCTGTATCCGGGCAGATTTACCGATGAACTGGTCAAAACAGTGTATCTTTTCTTTAAGTTCTTCGAAAAAGGTGTTGGAAAATTTGCATTTATTTTGTTCACGCACATTAAATCGAAAGAGAAAATGAATGAATACATACAGAATGCTATGGACCATCCAATAGGCAACGTGAAGACCCTGTCGGAACTCATAGAAAAGTGTAAGAGCAAGGTTATGTGCATCGATAACGAAATGAAAAACGCAGATTCAAGTCATGGTTGATGAAATTATACAATAGATGCCAACACAGTTCGTCTAGGACAAAATTATTTTACTAACGAAATGTTTCAGGAGGCAATGAAATTTGCAGATAAGGTGTATGCAAATGTTGAAATTAGCCAGATATAAAAGAAGCTAAGTGGAAGTTCAACTACTACGGACGAAACCAATAATATAAATAAACATGAGAAGGCGAACAAGACCAGTACAGATGAAAACGAACAGAAAGTGCGTCGCCTTTGCCAAATGTTTGAATCGGACGCATCAGAAATAAAAATGTTGAGGCGAGAACGTCTTAACAATAAGCATTGGAAAAGTACAGGCGATTTGCAAAAACGATTCAGTATAACTTCATTTCATGAAGTTGGTAACGCTATCGAAGCAAAGGATGAACCAGAGATACGTATTGACTATCGGTCGTCAATTGGAACAACATCACGTGATGAAAGATCGCTTACAAACGAAAAGAGTTTGGAAAAAAAAACTTCCAACCAGAGAAAGATTCACAGGAACCTTTCCTCAACATCTAAATATGAAATTACAAGAAGGCTGGCAACGTGCCAATCGAGACCAAGAGGTCGCACATTCGAGTGATTTCGAGCCATATGAAGCTGGAACACTTGAAGTCCCTGGCCGGAAATACGACAATTTTAAGGAGGATCTTCAGGCAAATAAAATATCAGTTCATCGAGCATTTACTGCAACTGCAAACCGGTTCGAATTAAACAATTATCAAAATTATGTTAACATACAACCACCAAGGTTGCTTCATTGTTGTGTGATTATTTAAAATAGCTGCGTTTATTCAAAGGAATCAAGACCAAGCAATATACTTCTTTTTGGAAAATTGTCACGTTATATAGAATTGACTGTTTGATAATTAAAACTTTTTGTACATAGCTACAAAGTATAGTCAAAATATGTATTATAGTGACCAATACTTTGATTGTATAACGTAAATTTCTTTCTTGAAACTCTATGCCAATGTTTAAGCCAATCAAGCTTAACAAATTATGTTTTCAAACGCAATATGAAACTGAAGCGCACAAAAAACAACAATATAATTTGGTTTGTTTGAAATAACATCTCGAACAATGAGGTTTGTGGGTCGAATAAACTGCGTTTACCTACCAAAACGACCAGTTAATTGGTTACATTTTCGGGAAAAGGTTAACCTGACAAAAAATATAATGTTCTTTTCATAATGATTCGCACACATTTACGTTTTGCGTGCGGTGTACTGCCAACTTGCGCTGCCGACCGGTCATAACAATATGCCGCACCATCAACGGTAATATATAACGTGTCAAAAAAGTAATAAAGTAAGAAATCAGTACCTTAGTGGTTAAATACAGGTTTTGATAATTGGCACTCGTGTTTTTTTTTACTCGCGAAAATGTAACAACCAACCTACGGAGAGTGGGGCTATTAGCGAACACGTCATTGAAACATGTATCAAACTCGCGATTCAAAACAGTTGAGGCATTGGACGGCTTATTTTTATAGTTTGTTAGCCAAAATCTAACACGGATTGCTCGCACAAAATAAGGTGTTCATAAGTAAAATTTTAATCAAAAATTGAATAGTGTAGTTAAAAACTTGTCGAGTCAACATCATATTAATTTAATCAAAATTGAATTGTATTAGTAGTAATTTACGTTGCCAACGATGTCACCACTACCGTGTGGAGCAAGTTTTATTTAAAAAAGCAATTTATTAAACTCATTTAATTAATTAACATCAATTTAAAAGTCACTTTACAAAATAAAATCATTAAATTTAATGTTTGTGCAATTGCTCAAACATGCACAATACGATACGCGTGCATTGTCAACCCGATGACGACCTGTTGACATGGTGGTCTGAACATAATATTTCCCAACAATTTTGCATGTGGCCCATGAAGCTTTTACCCAAGCCATCCACATTCGTGGCGTCGGAGCGAGTATTCTCGAAAACAGGTCGTCTTGTTACCAAGGCTCGCAACCGCATCAGCCACAAGCTAGTGGACAAAGTCATAGTCTTGGCCAAATGAACACTGTTGTACTGCATATACATGCATTTATGATTGCTGTTTTGTTCGAACTGTGAGAGAGTGTTGCATACGTTTAACAATTATATAAATACATTTTAATACTAAGTTATTTTTAATTAAAAAATAAAACAGAATGAACAAAGAAACACCACATTAATGTGAGCAATAAGACAACAGCGTAGTATAAGCGGCCAAAACAAAAATAAACTAATGACACGTGAAATTGAATGTTGTTTAGCTCTGATAACTTAATTTATATGCCTTTACGCAGAATAAATCAATACAAAATAAAGCATATATTTACAAAATTACCAAAATAAAATGTTCTTAAACATTTTTACTAAGAAACTGCATGGTATCAACGCACGCGATCGCATATTACTTTCGGTTTGAAACAGTACATGTACCAGCGGTATGACATGTTTAACGTATAATAAAGCATTTTGTTACTAAAGTTTTTTTTCGCTAAACCAACTAATAGCCGCTGACGGCAAAAGATTCACCGGTTAATGTTTTTGTAACCTCTTGCATCCCTATTTTTTATGATGAATGGTTATTTCCTTCTTACTAAGAATTTGCAATTATGACCGTGCAGCAATATTTTTAGTTTTAGTTTTTTTAGAAAGTTTATTGAATATGAACAAATGTAGAAAAGGTTATTGTAAACTCAATATTTAATTTATCAAATATACCTGAAGATAAAAATAAATATTCAAATCAAACTTGGAGGTCAAATACAAATTATAAGGATCGGCTAAAAACAGAATCGGTTGGGTTAATATTTATTTTTAAGGAAGTATTGTATGAGGAATGTAAACGTAATATGTCACTTGAACATTTTTCCCTTACGTAACGCGTCCAATCCAAAAGGGGCTTACTGTCTGTCTGTATCTCAAAAGCGGTCGTTTGGTATAATGATATCTGGTGAAAAAATATTGAAATGCAACCTAATTCGAGGATAATCAAAGACAAAATGTGAAATGTGATTGATGGCAATACGCCCAAAAATATGAATTGAAATGAAAGTAATTATTGTAATCAATCATACATCAATCATTGGAAAAGCGAGCATCAAGTAAGTCGTCGGCAATACTACATTCCTCTATGCTAATTGCTTTATAATCATCAGTATCATCTCCTGCTGTTAACACGAAATGTTTGTTAAACATGACCATACCCTCTCAGCGTATTTATGTTAATTATATCAATGTTCGACTGTTTAAAACCAGTCAGAAGTAAAAGTCAATATTACGGAAACTAAATCGACTGAACCAGTATTTAATGCAACAGCATGTGCAAGAGGATTTAATCAACTATCCCAAGAGAACGAAATTGCCAAAGGGAAGACCGACCATCGATCGAAAAGACGCAAAACAATACCCTTAATTACTTTAATGTCATTTTTCATATAGCTAGACTTTTAGAGTGTTTTTAATTGAAAAATATATACCAACTTTAAGATTATTTAGGACATAATCTTATATTCGCTAATCCAACAGAACACCATGTGGTAGGTAAATATTTAAAATGACTCCATACATTATAATAGATTTCAAACGAATGACGATCATTTTAAGACCCGTTTTCATAAATAGTTAAGGGATCTTTTCACGTTTTGGTAAATTGACAAAATTGACAAAATTGTTTCAGATTTGCAAATTTTCGTTTAAGTTATGATATTTGTGAGGAAACAGTAATACTGAACGTTTACCATGGTCTAATGTAGCCATTATATGCATCTTTTGACGATTTAAAAACCGGACAATTATAAAGAGTTGCAACGCGAAATGATTGAATAATTTGGGCAGTTCTGTTGTTGTCGTTTAATTTTGTGATACTACAAAGATTGCATATATAAACTATAAATTACGTCTTTCATACATACTTGGCAGCATGGCCGAGCGGTCTAATAGGTTTTTACTACAGGACTCCGGGGTTCACTGGTTCGAGCCCCGCTGCGGGCTACTTATTTTGTCCTTTTATTAATTTTATTTTTGATTTTTTACTGGAGCTTTTTAGATCCAATGTTTACATTTATCAATATAAAGCATTTAATGACACACTTCAAAACATGCCAAAATCTGTGAAAAGGCCCCTTTAAGCAGGGTATTAGCCTAACGAACAGTATAGATTATTCTTCCAAATTATGTGCGATTAGATATAGAAAAAAATATAGTTGTTTGTAAACGTCAATATGTAATCAATACATTTTCATTTATAAGTGGTTGCTGTATGATATTTAAAACGTGCGATAACGGTATACCAGGTTTGGAACAGATAAACCATTTTTAATACTTAACATCTTCCGACTTTAGAGCCTTTGTCACCGAATTACTTCTTTTACAAAATAACTACGGATGTCGAAAAGATGTTGAATACTTACTTAACAGCCATATGAACATTGTATCATCTTGTAAACATAGCAGAAACTGACCTAGTTAATACATTTATTTACAGTTTACAATTATGCGCATGTCTATTAGTACTATGGATAATACCATCTCCGTTATGTGAAATACACACTATTATCCTTTCGTACACATATGATGTACACTATTTTATTCTAATATTCAAAAAATGCGTACAGCTGTCAATATACGGAGGAATTGTATGTGCTTCTAATTGTATGCACATACGCCTTATCTGACGAAAAGGGTAAGGGCTACATTTGCACAAAAATGGACTCAGGGTCAAGTTTTCTAATCACAGAATTTACAAAGATAACACGCTTCGATTAAAATCACAAAACACAATTTCCATATAACCTGTTTTTCTTTAAAACAAAACACACAATGGAAATTGTATTGAGAAGATTTAAACGCAGACATAAGAGAGTAAAGATGATATCAGTGTTACAATTGGGAATATTAGTAAAGCAAGTGAAGAAAGTGACGTCCATTTTACACAGACAAAATCTTCAGAATATAATGCAAACAAACGATAATTTAACAAATATATACACAAAATAAACACCCAGGTTTTTTGCGCATATATAACTTTTGAGAAACGGCCTAAACGCTTTTAAAAAGTACAAACATATTGAAATATGCCAACAGTTTGATAAGATTTGGTGATAAAAACAGTTAAAGTTTAAATATAATCTATTTCTTTAAAACTACTTTAATGCGTTTTGTTTAATTATAAAAACGATTGATTGTTGTTATTTCACTTGGCAAAAAATGTTAAAATAGTATATGCATACTTGTAAAGAAAAAGTAGTTTTGCACCTATATCCGCGACTTACCTTACACCGTCGATTAGAGGATTTGATTGTTTGACGTCAACGGCTGGAAACTGTAAATAAATGTTAACTCAATTTAAACGCATGAAAAATTTTGCCCAAAAAATACTGCGTTTATAATAAATAAACAGTTGGAATTAAAATCGACTAGCTTAACACCTCATTTTCTTAAACCTATATATTTTATTATTCTTTTTATTATATTACCAATATTTTTGTTGGCAAAATTATGTATGCATTTCAATTGATTAACCTTTTTTTAATTTAATGTATTTTATATGAAAATCAGATATCATAACTCTTATACCATCTGCTGTTGAAGTAGGACTTCCATTCATGAAGTGCTACGCTTCGATCATGAATAGGGCAACAGCAGAGTTGTATTAAGCGTTCCATAGAGATTGAAAAATAAGCTGATTGCATTTCTTTTTATGTTAAAGGTCATCCATAAGCGTTGGCAGATGACGTATAGGCTTTAATCACCCACTGCATTGATAAATGGTAACATTGTTACACACGGAGAGAATGGTACTGTCCTTAGAGCATCCAAATTATATAAAGTGCCAGAAAATACGTTACGGAACACGATCTCGAAAAAGATCGACCTAGACACAGTAGTTATTTATCAACTTAAATGTTCTCCCAACTAGAAGAAGATCATTTGATTTAGCATTTTCAAACTATGGCCAATTCTACTTACTGTTATATATGTATGGAATGCTTAACATAGCAGCATTTAATGCTGTCAGCGTTGGAAAGAGATAACAAAATCGATCAGTATTTGGCCCAAGCCAAAATGCCGAAAGAGTCTTTGGATTTGGATTATTTTAGTAATCTTAAGTCATGCCTTAAACTCACAACCTTTTTGATAAACAAACTTTAGAGTTCAACACAAGCCACTTAGTATTATGCCCAGAGCTTACCAGTCTCCGCCTGCAGAGACCTCATTGGTTGTTGAAGTACTTGGGACCATGCTTTAACACCAATTATTTACCCGGAAACTCTTCCCCGATTTACTGGATGTTGCTCATCTGGTACGGCTTCTGAAAAAACGGTTGTTAAAAGGGACTTATTGAACACCCTTTTAAGTAAATGCATACTTATTCGCGGTGATGGGAAGGTTCTCCTGATTCTAGATGGACAAGGCTCACACATATCAGTGGCTCAAGTTGACCGTGCAAAAGCTTACAACATTGTACGTTTTATACTTCTTTCATTATAGGGACCTTACCAGCGTATGTATCATAATGCATGCTACACAATAATGCACCAAGCAGCTGCTCGAATTAACAGGTACACATTGTATGGACTCTATTGCAAAGTGTATAATAAGGTTTTGAGACCAGACTATCTCTTGACAGGAATCAATCGAGTTGGCATTTACCCTCTCATCGATGGAATCTTACCAAAGCAGGATTTTGTTCCTACTCAACTGTATGCTGACTATTGGGGTGTTGGTATACAAAATGCACAGATTATAGGACACGCATGCAAATAACAGAATTGATCATATATGTCAGTAAATAGTAAATTGTTGCAGGTAAGGATATAAATTACAAATCGAATGCATAAGCAAATTAGCAATCAACGTCTTAGCAATCATCAATAACAAGAACTTAAACCCCTCCCCTAAAAATATTCTTAATTAAAAACAATCCTACTGGCCTTTCAATCAAACCTGACGACTGTGGCTCTGAAGTTGAATTTATTCGTGATGAAGAAAGATGCTGTATGGGAAATATGTTCACATCACAGGTAATGTCTGGTGCAACATCACACACCTTCACTTCAAGGGAACAGTTTGATGGTGTTAGAAATGGAAGAGCAATATTGAATCGGCCACACGTCAGAGTTGTCCGGACTCTGGAGACATTCTTCTTTCTTCATTGCGCTGAAGAATAGTAATGTTTTAATGAAATTAAAACTGTACATATGTAAATATTTTGTTGTTATTTCGTGTTGCGTTTGTTTTATGTCCAAGCCATGATTATCGTTTAGATATATTTACACATTTACTTTTTCTGCTTATTGAAACGCTTATATTATTCCCAATCAATTTTTTATTTTTTAAAATATTAATAGTCTGAACAGCTCAATGTAGGATTATTGCCAAATTCTATGATCAAGCCTTCAAAATACTTTTTGGATCAATTATCCATTAAGATCATTGAACGATAAATTGTTGTCAGCCATATCGAAACAATACTTACACACTTATACTACAGTGATTTTGAAATGCAACGTTAGCTGTGTCACAAGTTGAAATTTAACACATACTTTTTTTTTGATATTGTCAACTCTTATAAAGTTAGTATAAAATGTGTGTTATAATTTTCTCCTTAATGAAAGATTATTCGATTTTATTCAATCTGATTTGTGTTTGTGATTCGGTTTTGCCAAAGTTTGCCATGTTTCCACTAGTATTGTCAAAACATAAGGGCACGTAATAGTGTAAAATCTTATCGCATTTTTTACGGCTAGTAATTGTCCAATTAAATGAAAAATTGTAATTTTATGAGTCGTGCAAACATCAATTTTGCACTCCTTTTTTAATTAATCTAATAGTTCATTTGGCGAAAATTTTGATAATATTGCCGAATACAGCAACAACTAGGAAATTCCCAAAACCAGTTCGGCACAAAACATAAGTGTCGGCTTGGTTCAAATAACATCATTGTTTAAACAACGCAAGTATTTCGAAAGGACGCGTTTAAACCTTCAGATTGGCAACTCTGACAAAGTATGATTGAAGTTAGCGTTATGTTTGTCTCCCTTTGGAAAGATAAATATAGTCACGTTTACACCTGTTGATTTGTTTTAATCGAGATCGAATTTCAAGGCTGTGTTATGTGTCATATTTTTGGCCGATTTGTGAAATCGAAATCGAAAGTGTCGGTATTTATTATGATCTAACATAACAACAGACTAAGTACTGTGAAAATAATGTCGTTGTGCACAGGAATTCGCATATCGTATGTGATTTTATTGAATAGGATACATGAAGTGAATTAAGCTATAAATTGAACCAGAATTTTAAAGCAGTTGTACGAATTAAACTCATCATAGCAAATGTGTAAGTTACATTCCCTTTTTATTTGCTATAGGACTGCATTTATAAGAAAATACTCTTTTAGATAAAGTGGAAGTGACATTAGATCGATGAATAGCAAAAGAAATCGTACATAGACTTTTGCACTATTTAAATACAATAATTGTTTCTCGAACATGATTATATACCGAGATAGCGTCATGTATACTACAGCTGGACAGTTGGTAGTTACATACACGTAGTTCTATGCATTAAGGTATACCTAAGTTATATTTATATAGATAAATGAAAAACACTGGTACAGGTGCGTTAAAGGGCAAATCATTATATATTGTAAAGATGGGGGGTAAATCCACAAAAGCACCTGCTGTAGTCGCCGCCATAGATTTCGGGACGACATATACAGGATACGCCTTCAAGTTTGCTTCCGACGACACAATTTACAGTACCTTTAACCGAACCGAATGCCGCGTTCCAACTTGTGTTTTACTCAGACCAGACAAGACTTTGCGTGCATTCGGAAAGGATGCAGTTGATGAGTATGAAACAATTTTGTCGACCGAAGAGCAGAAATCTTATTTCTACTTTCGACATTTTAAAATGTTGCTATATAAAACGGGATCAAAGAATGTTAAAGATACTATATCTGACATACGAGGAAAATACATGGACGCTTTAGAAGTCTTTACAATTGTTCTGGCACATATGAAGAGACAAATATTACAAGACATAAAAACTAGAAAGTATGTAGATAAACCCATACCGGATCAAGAGGTTCGGTGGATTATAACTGTACCTGCCATTTGGAGTGATTTTTCCAGGAACTTTATGCGACAAGCTTCGGAGGGTGCAGGATTCATTCCTGAAAATACCAGACTTGTGCTAGAGCCCGAAGCAGCATCGGCGTTTGTGAAAAGTAAAAAATTGGCGATTAAAGGCAATGCATGCGCTCGATTGGAGAAAGGTCATCGGTATATTATTGCTGATCTTGGGGGAGGGACAATTGATATTTGTGCCCACGAGATTATTGATGAAGGACGAGTAATTGAGTTATGCAGGCCATGTGGCGATTACGGAGGTGGGACGGTCATTGACCAAGAGTTTCTTAACTTCCTTGTTAAACTGTTCGGAGGAGAGGTTGTAGAAATGTTTAAAACCAAACATAGATTAAAATTCTTCGATCTTCTGCAAGAATTCGAAAACAAAAAATGCACGTTTTCAAATACCACACAAAAGGTGATCATTGATTTACGTGGTCTTTTCCAACTGTATCAAGATAAGGAGAAAGAAAATCCATTCGAAATGCTTGAAAGATCGCTGTATGGAAACAGAGTTCATCTGCATGAAAACAAAAACCATTTGTATTTGTTCAATGAGACGATGAAAGAATTCTTCGAGAAGTCACGGTCTGCTATAATTAAAAACATGAAAGACAGTGTTGAAGAATGTCGCAAACAAGGCAAGCCTATTCAGTCTATTTTGTTAGCCGGAGGGCTTTCAGAATCGCCTTACATACAAGAATGTATAAGGCAGGAATTTGAGGGGGAACTACAAGTCATCTGTGCGGACGAAGGTAGATTGTCTGTGGTGAAAGGTGCTGTCATATTAGGATGTACGCCGCGAGGTCATATTACAAGAAAAGCGCCGTATACGTACGGATGTTATCAAATACGACCATTTGATTCAACAAAGCACGACCAATCCCTTTGCATAACCCACAATAATGTGAAGCAGTGCGACAAATTGTTTTGTAAATTGATCGAGAAGGGACAGACCATGCATCATAATGAGTCCTTTGCGGTAGAAGGCGAAATCACAATACGAGACGAAGATTTGAAAACAAAAATTCGCCACATGTCGCTATGGCGGTCGCCGCTAACCGATCCTAAATACTGCTTACCCGACGAGAAAAACCAGGCCCACCTTGTAGCGAAGATCGACATAGAACCACCGGAAGGTGGGTGGCAGAGCACGCTGGAACACGTGCAGAGACTAATAGTTGATGATAACGAATTTGTAATCAAGTTTATGAACAAAAATAATCGTATGGAATTTAAAACGACCGTTACTTATGTAAACTAGTAGCGACTACAGCGGTCTAATAAGTCCGTTAAATACCTGATTGTGATTGTAATTGACATTTTGCTGCGATGGTTATTAAGGGCATTACAGTTACTCTCAAATTTCATTTTTGCATTTCATATTATTAAAGTCTACCGTTCATTGATGTTTATTACAATATGTATACACGCTATTGCGGAAAGAGTTCAAATATGTTCATTTTTTGCTTATTTTTTATTTAACTGTTATACGTGTAGCATTTAAACAAAACATGCATTGAATAATGAATTCTAATCGCAATACTGACTTGACATAAATGTTAAATAAAGTCGTCATTAAAGGACAATATACCAGTTATGTAGTTTTCTTATTTCAAAATATTTATGAATTGAACATCATCGATGCAGAATGGAAAGCTGTATGACTGTCAACCAATCTGAGCAATTTTCTACGATTGTACATTCTGTTATTATGCATCCTCATTTTTGCTATTATAAATGTCAAATAAATACACTCTTCTGTGTATTACTTTGAACGTAAGGTAACAACTAAATATAGCATCACATAAAGTTTTAGAAAACTAAAATATTTGCTTGTAAAACAATATTCCGATTAATGCCTAATATTTGTTCCCATGAAATACTTTTTTCACGAAAATGGCACCTTCCGTTGTTATTGGCTGAACTCGTATCCGTTAAGCAACAAATACTCGTGCTGTTAGTTTACTCAAACACAACAGGTTGTGTTCAAATAAAAGCCATATGAGCGTACATGGCGTCAAATGACGTTAAAAAAAAAGTTGTACGCAAATTGATGCATACCTTTAGGCACATGTATTGGTGGTATTAAAAACATGGTAACATAAACATTCTTGTTGGTGATAGATTGTTCGTAAAGTGACATGACGTGTCGAAAGCGATGCAAACATCGATGGAATTCTTGTAAATTTTGGACATTAATAGCCTTTACAAAATATATGCTTGTTCTTAACTGCCAAATGTGTTGTAAATCAGATAACGTGTATACTCGCTGATATATACATGTATCATGCTTTCAAAAATTACGCATGTATTATTTAGGAAATTAGACTCATGCCTTAAATAAAAAGACCAGCGAATGTAAAGAAGAATTCCACCGAAAAGTGTATATGGAATTTCGTTATTTGAACTATGGATATATTGGAATTTTGTCCGTTCGATTAGTTTATATGCACTGTAGCATTGATTGGTTACACGATTTAATTTCCAATACTGTTTTCACCAAAAGGGACCGTATGTCCGCCATGTCTGTTCGTCTATTTGCAATTTCTAATAAAAACCTGATAATTCTTGTATGAAATTTGATATACTTACACAAACAATTTGAGAATTATACAAACCGTTTTGTTTCACCGTTACTAACTATAAAAAAACTATAAAGTGTAATATTTCTTAAAGGAACATTATAGTACACATTCGGCTAAAATAAAAAATCTTTTAATCGCTTTCACTGCTAAACCATTTTTCTATCTGTACGCAAACTTAAATATCAAATTGTAGATAAGATATGTTCAACCAACTTTGTAAACATATCTTGAGCGATAGCTTTATTATGCATATCCTTTCCCCCCAGATGTTAAATTTCAGGTGACTGTCAATACAATACACGTATATATTCAATAACTCGAAAAGTATGATACTTGGTATGGTCATGAGGAAGGGTTTTTGTTCTAAGACCAACAGTTATTTCACCAGAGGTCGAACGTCTATTGAATGTTAATCGTAAAGTTATTCTGCTCCGACAAATAGTTAGTGGATATGAATATGAGAGTACACTTGAAGAGATAACGTTCGATACGCTCGTCATGTAGACTATTTATTTGATATAGAAGTTTGCTGAAAGAGAACTCCTATCATGTTTTGTACTGGTTGCACTCCTGTCACGGTCGTGCTGCACATGATATTTATATATGCAATTTAACATAGATTGGTTCAATATCTATAGAACACAATTTATCTACGCGATACACATTCATGATTGCGTAAGTAAATTCGTCCCCACGGTTTTAAAGGGGCCTTTTCAAGTTTTGGTAAATTGACAAAAGTAAAAACGTTGTTTCAGATTTGCAAATTTTCGTTTAAGTTATGATATCTCTGAGGGAATAGTAATACTGAACAGTAACCATGCTCTAAAATATCCATTATATGCATCTTTTGACGATTTGAAAACCTGAACATTATAAAGCGTTGTAACGCGAAAAGATTGAATAATTTGGAAGATGCTGTTGTTGTCGTTATATTTTGTGAAAATACGAGGATTGCTTATATAAAATAAAAAATACATCCCCTCATAGCATGAGCACGGATGGCCGAGTGGTCTAAGCGGAAGACTTTGTACGCCAGGCCCCGTGTTCACAAAGCAAATTGACATCGATTTTCAATGTCAAGTGACATTGATTTTCAATTTTTGTCATCGGTTCTCAAACTTGGTGTTCACAAAGAAAATCGATGTCGAATGACATCCAAAATCGATTTTCAATTTGCAATCAATGACACTGAAATTGACATTGATATTGGGCATTGTCAAATTGAAAATTGATGACAATCACCATTTTAAGAAAACAATATGGCCGACATTGAAAGACGTCTTCGTCGCGCTAGATACATAAATGAATTGTTTCCGATGGATAGGAGAGTTTTCCGTGATCGAACGAACCCATTGGAAACTTTGTCCCCGTTGGAAATTCGTGAACGGTACCGGTTTTTCCCGGAAACTATTCTGTTTCTTGTCAATATGCTGAATTCGGAGAGGGCTACTGAGCGTTCTTGTCCTCTTCCGCCGCTCATTTCAACTCTAGCGGCATTGCATTTCCTTGCAACTGGAACACACCACATTGTGACGGCAGGGCTGCATGGTAGGCTAGATGCTACTAATACTAGTGATATTATTTGAGACAATTAAACATGCCTAGAACTTCAGTGACTTGAAGTTATTACAAATGATTTAAAAAACATAATTTTCAGTTGCAAAAATGAGGCTGCCAAAAATTTTCAGACATTGTTTTTGTTCATAGGTCACTGAAACATTATGAATATATATATTAATGCCGAATTTTCTTACTTTCGGTTATACAGGCATGTGTTAGTTCTATCAAAACAAATGAATGTTTTGTCTACAGCCTAACTGCACTAAGACTTATAGTAAGATGACATTTCAAAACAAAAAGTTAATTGCGACTCACCTATTGAAGGTATCAGCAACCTCTTGCCAGGTTTGTTCCTTTTTTTTGCCACCAAGTGTGGCACCTTTAAATCGACAATATAACTCGTCGTACCGATCATTTATCAGTTGAACCACGAAGGTTTTTTCCGACATAGACCAATGCACCTGAGCAGTCATTGTAGCTAAACTATCATTGCAGCAGACGTCAACAAAAAACAACTTCCGCTTTACCGCTTACGTCCACAAAAAGTCGAAAAAAATCGATGTCGTTAAAACCGATGTTGAACGACATCAATTTTAAATAGCTTCGTGAACTCGAACTTTGTCATCGATGTCACTTGACAACGATTTTCAATGTCATGCAAAATAGATTTTCGATGACATTAAAAAGCTTTGTGAACACGGGGCCAGGACTTCAGGGGTCAGTGGTTCGAGCCAAGTTGAGGGTTAATTTTTTATTTTTGTTATTGTATTCTTGTTGTCTTTCTACTGGATAGTTTTAGACCCAATTTTTAAAGTGATCAATATAAAGCATTTAATGACAGACTTCAATACATGCCAAAATCTGTGAAATGGCCCCTAAAACATCGTAAATATTTGCATGTATTCCCGAAACAAACGAGTTTAATTTTAAATAAATGGTTTGTAAATAAATATATGTATTACTGTCATGCCAAACATTGTCATTGAAAAATGGTGGTTGTTTCTGTTTAATACATTATAACAAGTGGGTGCCTTTGTATTGATATTTTAATATAATAGATGTGTGGCTAATGAAATAATTCATATACAAGTTTATTCTTGTGTAAAACAACACCCACGTTTTCAAATTAAATTGACATGTACATATATTATAATGCTTGATAAATTAAAACAATGAAACAAAATCTGCATCTTGTCATGTGTTCATTTTTAAGTATTCATCGAGAAATGCAATATGACCTTACGGTGTCTTTAAATTGTTGAAACTAAGTTATTTTGAATTGAACCCCTTACAATAGACAGTTGTGTTCCATTCGTAAAATAGCCTCATATGTTCACTATAATAAGCATTTGAACTTCAATTTAACCATTGACCTATGAGGACGAAATGACTGAAAATCGAAAACATTAAGCGAAGTAATGTGGAAATTCCTTAATGTGCAATGAAATTCTTCCCGGACAATAACTATTCACAATATTAAAGTGAGTATACACGATGTGTACATGCGATAAATTGTAATATATTGCTAAAAATATGCTACAATAACACAAAATAGGCAAGAACAAGTATGCATTGAAGACGAATTTCATAAAATGCAGCAAAGACAAATTAGCGCCCCGAGCCGATAGTGACGAAGATATTTCGTACATAATAATAAATTAATTTCCTACAATAACCGAAGCATTCGTCTTTTTATAAGGATCGGAGTTAGTGTTCGTGTGTCGAACGAATAGATATCGTTGCAGTAAATTAAATGATCCGTAAATCTGAATTTAGATTCATATCGTACATGCATGATATACATGCTGGCGAATTCGACTGTACAGATATTTTCGATTTCAGAATGAAATATCTGACTTATTTCGCATTGTTCTACATATGTTCTTCTTCTTAACTTTTATTTTAATTTATATTGAAATAAATGTTTAAGTGTTTTACGCATTTTATATAAATGTATAAATTCATAAATATTTGACAAAATCGTGCATACTCACTTTAAATGTAAATAAATACAAACAAACATTTGAACTCAAATTGTGACCTTTTAGCTCGAGAACTTTAAACTTGTTCGCGGCACATCGTCTTTAGTTGTTGAACAATTGTACTGTATTAAACTTGATAAAGCTCTATGCATAACGAAGTTCTGTTGACCCTTAATACAAGGTTCTTGCCCGCGATATACCGTCAGATGTTGGCCTTTAAGTTTGCCAGATGATTCCGGCATTTTAGAACTGTTACAGAGGGAACTTTTAAGTTATTTCCCAGTAACGGGATATAGATAGATCACCCACATACTTACCGAGACTAAAATATCAGCTCATCGATACTTACCCCACTGCTGTGTTGTAAATATAGGCCTAAAATATATTGCTATTAAAAAGTTGTTCTCCGTCTATCCAGATAGGAACCAGATAAGGTCCATATGTGTTGCCGCCAGGGGAGACGGGTGCAAAATCAATATGAATAACAATATGGGACGAATATATCTTCCTAATGGGCGACAACTAGTCATCGTGAACGAGTGATTGATGAACTAGAAAGGCTAAGTATAGTTTAACCTGGTCTTATTTATAAGACGCGCAAAGAATGTAGAGATACTTTTTTATATGAGCTAAATTCTTTGGAACGTCTTATCGGCAAAGGACCAATTACGTGGCGGAAACCAAAAAGTTTACATTTTCATCAATTTGCGTAAAATTGCCAAATAACATTACTAACTCATTAATTTTTAGTTCAGACGTCCATTTTTACCTCAAATATCGTCGAATTGAAGTTAGAAAGGCATAAATTCTTCAGTTAAATTTTTGCTTAAATCGCATTCCAAACACTGACCTCTCGACATGTTTTGAAACTGATTTAAATATCAACCAATCAGAAGAAGGCATTACGGTGTAACGTGTACGCGTAATTTTATTTAACATTAGCTATATTTAAACAAAAAGATTTATTGCCCTGTAAAAAAGATCACGTTAAGTGCGCTTGTAAGAAAAAAAGTATAACCCCAAAATAGCAGTGAACTCCGCAAAAGCCGTATTTGAACATGAAAATTTGACTATATGTGTACTAAGAAACAAATCTGACTGGCACATTTTGACTTACCAGATATTTAGTTTTCATACTTTAAATGGTATGTCCCAGGCGTATATCAACTTCTTGCGCAACATACTTATCTATAAAATTTGACTAACTAATGTTTACTAAATTATTTTTTTTACTTTATGTTTACAGTGTTAACTGTTATTTCAGTTTTTATATTATAAAGGATTTTTTATGTTTACGTCTTTGTTATACGTTTAAATGTGTGCATTATCATGAATTGGAATGAAATTTCAATCGATTAAAGAATAATTATTAAACCTTTAATTGTGCATTTAAATTGTCCCAGTATTATTTAAACAGTTTTGTATAATGTACTTAACACATTTATAAAACATTGTTGACAGGCTACACGTTATGATCAAATGTAACTGAATTAAATTGTATTGATAAAATGCGAATTGAACCTTTCAGAATCAAGCTTGAGATAAATCGATGTGTTTGATGCAGTCCCCGATTACCCATTAGGCAGAGTAGGCAACTGCCTATGGGTCCCGCAACTTTTAGGGGCCCCATGGGACCGTCACAAAGGAAAGAACTTTTCAATCTACATTCCCGAACGTTTAGACTAGAGTTCGAATGTACAGATGCCTAATAATCACAAAAGCGACCGACAAACTAAACTTTCTTTTCTTAATAAAAAAAAAGTAATCGAGCTTCAGTGACGCAATAACGATTATATACACTTGCCATTATGGAAAAACGACTCTTTGCATAATATCGACTTTCATTGAATTTTCAATAGTTTATCTCCATATATTACTTTCTATTTGTAGTCATAGCAATAAACGCTATATGTACATTCTTATGACATTCAATTGTAATTGAATAAGATACGACTCTACAATATGCATATTATGTACCTACCTTAAATAAGTACGTACCGGTTAAGAGTATTTTAAATATATATACATGCTAAAAATAGCTGTATATTTTTAATATGCATGTCTTTAGAGTTGCAAATTCCTTTTATTTTTTATTCTAAATGTATATTGTTAAAACTTATATATGTATTTTATTGACCACTGACTACATTGTGTGTTATATGTATGTGTACTCATGGGCTTCAAGCCTACTGTATTCTGAAATAAAGCCATAAAGCCATAAAACCTTAAAACCATATTAACACGAGACAACACTGTCGCATTAGCCTCTGTCGTCAGTGTTTGTTTTACAAAACAAACTGTCGTTAACCAGGAAGTTAATACGTGTGTTATTCTAAACCGTCCGAAAACTTAAACATTGTACTTTTGCCATATTGAAGATAGCAACTTGATTTTTGGCATGCGTGTGTATCTTATGGAGCGGCACATTTTGAGTGGTGAAAGGTCAAGGTCATCTTTCAAGGTCAAATGTCAAATATATTGCTTCAAAGCGGCGCAGTAGGGGGCAGTGTGTTTCTGACAAACGCATCACTTGTTTTATCCAAATAAGCAGTGCCCTTAAAATGTGTTAAATTCGTGGCATGAAACCTCAATCAGCCACTAAGACGGTGTATTTTGTTCATCGTGTGTACTGTTTTTCGATAAGAATATACTTAATATGTAACTAGTTTATCAAAATCAATAAGTACTTAATCTAGTTATACAATGATATAATATGCATTCATTACTTTTTGACAACTGAGCGTGTAGAGCTACTTTTTCACCTTAATAAACTATACACTATAAACAATTTACGGAGAGATCAAGAAAACGTTATATTTGAAAATAACGCTCTCAAGTAAAAAATTGAAAACAATAAAGTTACTCAGAATTAAACATAGCTTTTGAGTGCACGTGAGCAGATTATTTACAATACATAGCTTCCGAAGTGACATAAAATAATCATATGTGGCACTATTTATGCTATGAAACGGTTATTGAAAAGTATCGAAGAAAATGTTTGTTATGTACTGCCGTTTAAAGGGGCCTTTTCACAGATCTTGGAATGTTTTGAAGTTTTCATTAAATGCTTTATATTGATAAATGTAAACATGAAATTTTAAAAGCTCCAGTAAAAAATCAAATATAAAATTTAAAAAAGGAAAAAAAAGTAGCCCGCGGCAGGGTTCGAACCAGTGACCCCCGGAAACCTGATGTAAAAACGAATTAGCCAACTGAGCTATCGTGCCAAGCATACATACACGCGTATTTTATACGTTATATAAGCAATCTTCGTAGTTTCACAAATTTATCCGACAACAACAGAAGTCTCCAAATTATTCAATCGTTTCGCGTTGCAACGCTTTATAATTTTCAGGTTTTTAAATCGTCAAAAGATGCATATAATGGCTATATTAGACCATGGCATATGTTCAGTAATACTGTTTCCTCACAAATATCATAACTAAACCGAAAATTTGCGAATCTGAAACAACTTTTTTCAATTTTGTCAATTTACCAAACCGTGAAAAGATCCCTTTAAGGGGTAATTCGTATAAAGCTAACATTTAAGATTCCTATGATCCCAGAAAAAGGCTTGTTTACATAGTTATCAACATACTAGAATTCCAAAGGCTTACAGGCCGATGTTGTTTGAGAATTTTAAGTCTGCCGGTAACCATGAGCCTATATGTAGTGGCGACGAATTCAGTTTTTATCGGCCAGAATCCATCAATTATCAGTTTGCTGTGCATACTGTCCGTCTTGTTATCTTTGATACAAGTCTTCTAATTATTATGCTTAAAAGCGTAAATTATTAACAACTACGGTACATGTGCAAGCGTTCAATTGCTTACCTAATTGACATTAGGAAGTTCGCTGTGCCGCCATCGAATCGTCACGCTTACATGTGCGGCAAATAAGTAACAATTACAAAGTCCTAACAAAATTAAGCTTCTTCTTTTACTATATCAGTCTTAAAAAAGTTTATCATGTTGACACAGAAGTCACTGCGTTAAGGGATACATAGCAACATAAGCTCACTCCTCCTCGAATAGGCGAACATTAGGACATGATAATGTTACAAGTAATGCTTTGCTCCAAGGCAGTCTAGTAGAGTAGTCTCGATGACTTGTCTCTTCACCCACACTTGTTTACCAGCATGCTGATGGTCCAGGTTATGGCTCATGTTCTTTAAAACGCTACATTTAAAGAGCAAATCTCAATTACAGCAAACTCTGCCGGCGAATAAAATTTCGATGATAGGTATCTTGTTTGACCCGTAGTATGAAAACAACTGACTTTCTGCTAGTTTTCGAATAAAAAGTCAATGATTTATTTACACATATGCTTGAATTATATGCTTGGTTCATGTTATTATTAACTTTATAACCCGATAATTAATGCTAGCCTTTCAAATCAGTGTGTCAATTACAAAATAACACACGACTGTGCGTATAAAAAACTTGACCTTAAGGAAAATCTCATGTAAGCCAAGAATTTCGAGGATAAATTATGCAAAAAAAATGTGCGTTAATTTATAGTTATAGTGTGGTCATGTTGTACGAATTATTAAGCTTTATACAAACTTGCAATTTTATACTAATTTATCTAATATATGTTATGAAATGTATACTCTCGAAGTTATTTTCTGACAATTATAACATAGACGATCTGCCTGACAATATAAGGTAGTATATGATCGCTTTGTGCAAGGTACATAATTAAATAATACACTTGGTCCAGTAATTATTCTCAAATTAAGTATGGTTGATGGTGTGATTAATAAAATGTTTGAAAAGTCGTGTGAATTATGTTGTATATGTAAGACGAAAACGACATCAATATGATTTTCATGGTCGATTGGCATTTTTAAATGGCATTTCTTTATTCTTATTTTACAATAATCGTTCTAAGGGCTACTGAGATCGTTGTGGACTTACTGTTTTATTGATACCGCAATGTTTAAACGCTATATTTGTATGCGTTCGTTTTCTCGTTTAATGCTTATACTGCCTGAAATTGCGTTTTACATTAGTACTTTTCTGTTAACGCATTTTTAACAACCAAATAATACTTTTCTATCATGATCATGATTATTTAATAATTTTTCGCATAGCTGTTTAACCCAGCATTTCACCTTAAATGGCAATTTACTTAACGCCAGCACACCCGAATGAATGCACTTCAATTATTCCATCGGCTGATTTGAGCATTATCCCCCAGTACATTGGCACAATCACCTTGTCTTTGTAATATAGGATGTTACACAGGTCAGTGTAGTGAGATGCGGACTTATCTTTTTATGTTTATACGAGACACACATTTTTGCCCACTGACAATTACGCCTTGTCGGTAAATTCAATTCGCAGGACTCTCCGCGTCAGTGCTTGTCAGTAAATCGTCAGGGGAAGACGGAATGTACTATCAATAAACGCCTAATGTTGATAACACAGTATTGCTTTCCAGATATCAAATAACACAAATTTGAGAGAAATAAATAAATGAAATCCTAAAGGTAAATGCCATTTATAGTGTGCCCATGATAGATGGGAAATCGTTTAATTAGTTAGCCACACATGTGTGACGTATGACGCCATCTTTCAGTTTGCTATAAAGAACTAAGTGTGGCTTAAATTTTCTATCGGAAAGTATCGTGGTTTGATATTCACTTCAAAAGAGGAAACGCGAATTTTAAAGACACACGTCATGCGAAAATGGGTCTTCTGTAAGATGCAGCCTGCGTAGCTGTAGCCCAGCCTGTGCATCCGCCCCGTCTTGTCAGGATATGCATATTGCATATTCTACTCTGAAAATTCAATTAAACCTTACATGTTTTTATACCTGAAAGCGTAGCCCGTAACCAGACTGCGCAAGTGTGCAGGCTGGGCTTAAGCTACGTTGGCCGCATATGCCATTAGGCTAATTTTCCCATGAAGCGGATGTAGCAGTGTTTTTGAGTGTATGGAAAGAAAAGTTGTATTATTATAATCAAATATCAACAAACAATATTTTTTATGGCGAATAAATAAATTCATAATAAATCATGTGAAGACACGTATGATCTGATGTCACGTAGTAATATTTGTAAAATAATGTGGTTTAAAGTGATAGTATGGGCATTTTGTACTGTTTAATTGAGCTGAAAAGAATTAAAAGGTCAAAAGAGTTAGTTAAAATGTGGTTACTGATCAATTCTCTGCAACTCATCTTGCTACCAGTTGTTTATAAAAAATATATTTTTTATTCGATATTCTTACGTGACCCACCCAGTCCTGTAAGCCGAAATGATCCGTAAAACAAAATTATGTCTTTGTGTCGTATGAACGAATATGCACTAAAACTAAATTAAGGTTCAAATAGTACATGCATGATCAGTTGTCAAACGGAAGTACGGTTGATATTTAAATGCATTATTTTTCTCTCTCCGGTATATTGTTTTTGTATGATGATGCTGCATTTACAAATATACGTGTATATGAAGTGAAAACACCAAAAATAAACAACGGTTGCGATAGACACCTATAAACTGTTAGATGCCCATAATATCACTTTAATATACGTGCACTTCAGAATAAACATTTCATGCGGTCGATATGCGACTATTAAGTGGCAAAAGAATCACATCAATACTTAAGGTAGCGCACCCCTAACGATTTCTCGCGATTTCTTCGAAGGTTGAAGAGGCTTATATTAGGTGCTGTAGCCTAGTGGTTAAGGCGATAGACTATAATTCTTTTGGTATATTCCCACGCATGTTCGAATCCTGCCGACGACGTATTACTTTTTTTGCGACGCGTTTTATTTCTTTTCTAACGTAATTTAATTTAATATGGCATATAAGCTATGTTTATTGTAAAAAATATGTTGCAATTTGTATGCACATTCTTCAATTATTAAAATTAAAACAAAGTTATGGCTAAATTGAGTGATATACTGCTGAAAATACGAACCATGCATGTTGCATTTTTATTTTTATTTCAAAAAGTAAACGGTAAATCTGTCTATTTCTTGGTATGTTTGCTGTATATAGTGTATCTATAAAAACTAAGTTCAAAATATTACTTAAATGATTCTATTTTGAATTGTATGACAATTTAACACAATTTCTACGTGGCCTGAAACCACTTACATTTCATGGCGCTCTTCCATAGATAACAAGTTAATAAAAATAAATGGCTGTAAAAGAAAACTGTTTTCATCTTGTTTAAACTTGAAACACCTTTTCTGCATCTGCACACACCAACTGCATGCCTATATTTGGAAATCTGGATGAATTATGGAACTTTCATATACCCCAGTGTGCACATAAACTGGACAAAAGCCGAGTGTGGGGGTGGTTTTGAAAAAATCAGTATATTTTTTTTTAAAGCATGGAAAGCCTACCTAAAAATGTGCATGTAGTTCAGTGAAATGATGCTGATTAAGAAAATAATAGACAAGATTAGATTTGGATAGGTGCCTATTACGGGTGCGCTACCATAAACCATCGAGTTTAATTTAATAACTTAAAAACGTCTATTTTCTGCCTTTATTTCAAAGTAAGGGTATACGCCAAATATCTTTTTTTAACGATTTTCTTTTTTTATATGGCAAGTGCGTAATTTACTAAAAATAAACCATTTTCAAAATAGAAACAAGTGACACAACTTCCAATTTCACGACGTTTCCGTTTCGTGATTCCACTTAACAAAAAATGGCTACCGGAGGAAAAGAGGTATTTGTTTGGCATTTTATATTTTGATTTAATGTCAATGTTCAACTATGTATATTTTCGTCTATATTGAAAACCCAAAACTTCTGGCCTTAGTCTGCCTTTATTTCATGTGTAAGTAAATTGATATGTAAATTCCCAATGTTCTGTATCTGAATAACGGAACAGCCTATTGACAAATGGACATATACAAACTGTGAAACTAAACAAAGATTTAAAATATGGTTATAAAGCTGATCTTTGCTATACATTTAAACGTTATTGTTTATATATGTATACGTCTGTATTTGATGTGGCTTGATACATGGGCTTCTTTGGCGTTTTGCATGCGTAAACAAAGCCAGAATCGTTAAATCATTCATGTCACCACACGGTCACTGTAGTTGTACACCGTGTACACTCTTAGGTTTAAATAGATCTGTCTCAAAAGTGTCTGCTCAAATTAAAATGTTTCTCTTAACACGCATTATCTATAAGCAAGTTCATTCGTCAACAGAATAATATTGCCAAATGGCTTTTAAGGTGCTGAACATGAAACGATCGAGTGTGTTCTTCATATTTTTTAGAATTATTTTTACGTCATATAACCACGGTTACTTCTATAAAGGTGTCAAAATATACACCCCAATTAATTTGTTCGTAAGCTTGAACAACCTTTTCACTAAGGGTTGATACTTTCCTGCAACAAAAAAAACATTTGTATGAGGTATGTCATATGTGACATTTGTTCAAAATTCATAACAATAAATAACAACCTAAAGTCACTTGTTTACGGATATAATATAAATGTGGATAACAGTATGGAGATGATTACATTAGTTTTTATCAAAACTATTAATAATTTAAGATTAGCAATTGATTACAATTTTGTGAAATATGTAGCAGATTCTGATATTTTGCGTATCAGATGCTTTTTTCATTAAATATATATCTTACAAAAAACTAAGATTTACCTGGGTGATATATAAAAGGGAATGACCGCCAATAATATGTATTACCATCAATATTGCACGTGTTGAGTTTTCACCTGATATGTTCCATGTTGCAATTAAAACATAAATATCAAAGACAGACAGTTTTTTATTTCAATCCAATAAGGCATTTAAGCCCACGAGGACATATATACAATACAAGTGTTGACGAACAGTGTAGACTAGAATACAAAATTTTAACAAAAGTTGTTGTTGTATGTTTCCAACATTTGGAGAAGATCGCTTTGAGAACAATATCTGGAACGTTTTCTAAGCATTTAACCAATCTATTTTAAGATATAATACAATATGTTTTTATTTTAGAGGTTTCTTCAATCCGATTACTGGATGATATTCTAATGACAATGTAGAAACATAGAAATTGGCTTTAAAAATGTAGCATACATTTATCCTAATTTGTTTCGTACTATCAAATATCATCATATAAGCATGGTAGTATGTTGTTTAAAGGAAGCATTTTCGGGCTGTATTCTAAACATATGCATCGATTTAACAAACAACGACATAACATACACATTTACATAAGTATGCCATATTACACCACTTTATCCTGCATTAAATGGTTTCTCTACATCGGCCTCTTCGAATATGTTTATAAATTTAGTTCAATTTTACTATTACGAAAAACAAGTAAAATAACCAATCGCAAAGAAACCTTTGAATACAAAAATTATAATATAGTTTAATTATTAAACATGTATGAGTTATATATCTATCACAGATGGTATTTTAACATATATGGAATTAACATTGAGAGTGCCATAGATATATATGTCTTACCGAAACGAAAATGTAAGACTGATATCATAGGCAACTGCTATCACTAACATCTGTACTTAACAATTAATATCCACTTTTCATATATTTGTCTTACCGAAAGAAACATGTAAGGCAAATATTGTGGAAACTAGACTTAAAATGACACATTTTAATACATTAATTGTACGATCGTGAACTACTAATAATACAAAGGGTATTAAGGCAACATGTCTTATCTATTAATCGTAATAGAAAAGTGCATGTAAATGTTATAATGTAATCGTATTTCACTACAATAAATTACAGTTCTAAATAGCACGCTATCATAGTCTGGTATACTTAACAATTAAAACAATTAAAACGGCATAAAGGCCTCATATCATATTTATTATCCGTATGACAAAATGTATGTAACAGTAACCAACAATCATGTAAACATAGTTTGCGTATGGTTTCTGTAATATACCAAGGAACATACATAGTACATCAGACATATTAACAGTTTCAGCAGAAAAACATTGAAAACATGAAATATATACAATTCAAGTACAAAGAAGCACATAGAAAGCTTGTATTTACAGTATCACACGAAACACATTGTGCAACAATTTCACCATGTCAATTTCTATACATTACCTCATTTCTAATAATAAATGCTTTATGAATATAGGTTCCTAAGTTTCTAAGTATATTCTCATTTTCTGACTTTATAAGATCTACAAATTTAGCCATGCTAGGTCTAAACCAATATTTTCTGCCAATATATTTTTTCCTAATGTCAGTATACATTACACATTTCATAACAAAATGATATTCATCCTCAATTGTATTGCATCTTGCACATTTTCTATCACTTATTGGGGTACTCAAAGGTCTGGTCCATCGACCAGCCTCAATATGCAATATATGCGATGAGACTCGAAAACGAGAAAACGATTGACAAAACTTGCTTATATGTAATGATTCAGCCGAATTTGTAAAAATGACAATGTCGTCGGCATACAGTAACATAAATATCTTAAACATATTAACATCTATACTATCTGCATTGTTATGAATAAACATGTCTTCTAAATCATTGATAAACATCGAAATGAAAAAAAGGGAGATAAGCACTCCCCTGACGTACCCCAAGAGTACATGTGTATTCATAACTTAACTTATAGCAATACTTAACTCTAGACTTAACAGAATCGTATATTGATTTAACGATGTTGAGTATATGACCTCTAAGTCCCAGCTGTATCAGCTTAAACCAAAGATTTTCACGAACCACATAGTCAAACGCTTTAGTATAATCAACACATAATGTATAGAGTTGTTTCCCTTGATTCAGAACATGTGTTATTAAACCGTTAAGCACAAATATATTATCTACCGTACTCATATTTGCCCTAAATCCTGATTGGGCTTCTATATACACGTTATACTTTTCGGCCCATGATTTCAATCTATTATCTATAATCCTAGTAAACAGCTTACCTAAACTACTCAATAAAGTTATACCACGATAATTATCCACATTATTTATAGAGCTACTGCCTTTTTTATGCAGTGGAATCACAAAGCCTTCCGACCATCGCTTGGGGAAATATGCGTTTTCAAAAATCTTATTAAACAATGTATAAAAAACGTTCATCAATGCATTTTTACCGACAGTAAACATTTCGTTTATTAAACAATCAGGACCACCTGACCTGTTGGTTTTCAACTGGTTAATGGCTGCTGTTATTTCCGTAATAGTTATACATGTGTTTAATTCACTGAACATAATTTTAAATTCATCATTTTCGTACCTATCAATAAAATACATAATATCCTCATCAGGTGTAAAAAACCTATCTTCTGGATTATTAACAGCTTTAAAATAATTTACAAACATTGACATTGATATATTTGACTTTTTGATACCAGCAGATTCCTTTAGCATATTCCAATATAAACGAGCATTTTTGTGCCTGTTACTCAACAGTGTGTTTGTTTTTTCTTTATCATAATTGTATCTACATTTTCTTATTGTTAACTTATAATCCGACCTAGATTTCACCATATTCACTCTTGTGTTTTCATTTTGACTAATTCTATACTGATTAAGACATCTTAAGAAAATATTCCTTTTCTCAAAACACTCCTCGTTAAACCATGGCTGTGAACTTTCCGAGTTAACAACATAATTACTATTTTCTGTACATATATTTTTAACAAAAGGTGAGGCAACATTGTCTATAATAGTTTCGAAATTATTTATACATAGAGGATATTTGTTGGATTCGGTGGAATATCGATTTTATTTCACGAGTGATCATAGAAAACAATATTTTCGCCACGAGTGAAAATATATTTTTTCTATGATCACGAGTGAATTAAAATCGATATTCCACCGAATCCAACAAATTTTCTTTTTATTTTATGCTTTTTGCACCGTATATTTACATTAAAAATGAGTTAAACTGGATACTTTCGCTGGATTTATGACGTCATTTCGTTGAAAAAATGACGTCATTTCACAGTAAAACAGTGACAAATATCGATATTTTTCACTGTTATTTTTCACTGTTTAAAACAGTGGAATACCAGTTTTATTTCACTGATATTTCTCTATAAACCACCGGAAAGCATAAAATAAACACATCTATATCATCACATGTCATGCTAGCCCTTATATTATTCGTCAAAACATCTAAGCTTTCTAAACATTCTTCACTCTCTAAATTTTCAATATAAGTATTTTTCAAGTCGGGCTTCCATACATATTTATAGTTTACACTTTCAAAATCTTTTGTATCACACCTATCACTTGTATTTTTACTGATAATTGAGTCTAATGTATATGTAACGCTCATTAAACAGTGGTCTGAGACAATATTTGGAACATCGATATCAAATATGGAAATATTCTTGAACATAGCATATTTGCATAACAAATAGTCCACCACGCTACATCCCCTATTGCTTACAAATGTATGTTTCCCTATCATATTATCATTGCCTTTTCTACCATTTACAATTCTATAGCCCGTTTGCTTACAAAAATCTAACATAAGTCTTCCATTATTGTTGACAGACGTTTTATCTAATGAAAACCTACGTAATTCAATATCCGACTGGTACCCCTCAGGCAGTAAATCAATATTGAAATTGTTCACAATATCATTTTTTACATAATCAGGCAAAGTTGATGTGCGTGAGTTAAAGTCTCCAAAAATTGCATAATAATTTTCATTTTCTGACAAACTTTCTACATATATAACGGAATCAGTTAACCTATCAAAAACATTAGTCTCATCCATAGATTGGCGGCTACTATCATCTGGAACCACATAACATAAACCTATAAAAAAAAGTCTCTCTCTGTACCTAACTTTTTGGCAGATAATTTAACCCAAATAATGTCATCTTTTGATGTAAAAACTAAACTATCATCTGACACTAGATTATTTCTTATATAAACAATAATACCGCCTGAATTTCGTTTTGCTGTGCTTTTAATATCTTCTCTATTTAAAACGTAATGTTCGAAACCATCTACATGTAAATTTGAAAAAGCATCTGTCCATGTTTCTGTAAATAAAATACAATCATTGTTATCGAATAATTTCTTTACAAAATCCGATTTCAATTTGTCAGTCCTTTTACTACATAGTCCGTTAATGTTCATATAAGCGCATCGAACTTTGATCTTCTCCTCTCCGTCCTACTTCTTGACCTCCGGCTCACTCTGTTGTCCATCGTTCGTCTCGTTTCTATTTTTAGAAACTGGGAAATTCCCATTTTTGACAGCTGTCAAATTTCTACTATATTGACTAGCGGAGTAAGTCCGCCGAGATGTACGGTTTCTTGTACGGGATACATGCGAGCCACTACCTGTCACCACCTTAGCATATGTCTGATCATTTAAAGGCGTATTTTTTTCAGAAATATTACACTGATTTTGCTCACTAACGACCGGCGAATGGGTGTTAAAGGGGCCTTTTCACAGATTTTGGCATTTTTTAACTTATTCATTAAATGCTTTATATCGATAAATGTAAACATTGGATCGTAAAAGCTCCAGTAAAAAATCAAGAATAAAATTTAAAAAAGGAAAAGAACATTGCCCGGACCAGGTTTCGAACCAGTGACCCCTGGAGTCCTGCCAGAGTCCTGAAGTAAAAACGCTTTAGCCTACTGAGCTATTCCGCCGAGTACATATACTAGAAGTATTTTATACCTTATATAAGCAATCTTCGTAGTTTCACAAAATTTAACGACAAAAACAGAACTCTCCAAATTATTCAATCGTTTCGCGTTGCAACGCTTTATAATTTTTAGGTTTTAAAATCGTCAAAAGATGCATATAATGGCTATATTAGACCATGGTAAATGTTCAGTATTACTGTTTCCTCACAAATATCATAACTAAAACGAAAATTTGCGAATCTGAAACAACTTTTTTCAATTTTGTCAATTTACCAAAGCGTGAAAAGATCCCTTTAATGCTACCGGACGCAGGGGTAGTATTGGGTAATAATAGTGCACATGTATCTTTTAACAGGGAAGGCATCGTTCCAAAATAACTCCCATGTAAATATTCGGAGTTCACAACTTTGTCTGTCTGGTCCGCTCTATTTAATGACCCATCGCTCACTTGGACACTCTGCAAATTTAACAATTGCGCAAATCCCGTGTTTTCTACATTTGACACAACTGATAATCCTGGACTGTAATTAGTGCTGGCTAACGGAGAGTCCATATCGTGAATATATGTGTTATTTTGCTGAAATCCAGATTTACTGTTATAGTTATTTGGTCCGACATTATCAGTGAGCGGAATTTGTTGTCTGATCATGAGGTGGGAAACCAGGAGGGGGGTTTATAGTCGAAGTGTTCATTTCAGCGCGCTGTTCTGGTACGACATTCGTAAATACCTGTTGTTGAGCATGCGTTTGTTGCACTTGTTCATTTTGATTAATCACATTTATATGTGTCATTTCTGTCGTAACCGACGTAAAAGTTCCAATTGGGGAATTCGTCCCTATCAATTTGGCAGGGAAGACAATAGCTACTTTTGACCTTGGATATTCGGCACGGTGTTTTTTTAACAATGGCCAGAGTCGAGATCTTGCACTTTGAATTTCTTTTGGGTAGTCATAGTCAACTGAATAACCCGGATGGTCTTTCAACCGACTTACTTTGCTCATCACATAGCTGATATCTCCATAGTCTCTAAAATTTACGATTATCGGCCTCTTGTTGAAATTTTTACCTTGGACTCGCTTTCCCAGTCTGTGTGCACGTGCCATGTACACGTCTCTCGAATTTACGTCCAATTTTGATTCTAGAAAGTCAGCAATTACCGCGTAACAATCTTCCTCCCGGGTTTCCGTAATTCCTCTGAATATAAGATTGTTTCGTCTTGAACGAGCCTCCAGGTCTATCGACTTATACGCCACTGCTCTCAAGAGCTCTGTTTGTGAATTTGTCACATTGATTATATGTCCAATTTTCTGATCAACCTGTGTTAGCGATTTTTGAAACTCTTCAAGATTTTTGCTACAATTTAATTGCTCGTTTCTTATGTACCTAAGCTCATCAAACATGTGCAATAGTTTATTATCAGGTGTACTATCAATAAAATCTTGCCTGCTTAGGTAAGCCATATTTATAAATCCGTATGTCACGTGTACTCCCGCTCGATGAAAAATTTGAAATTCACAATGGATAATAATATCCCTACAAATAAACAAGGCTTGATATTTTCTGTTTTAATTTTCAAAAATGTTATTTTCCAAAATGGAACTACAATAATGGTATTTCGGAAAAGAGGAGGATAAACAGAAAATGAAAAATTGTCTTCCAATGGTAATGATATTGAAGTTGTTGATAACTTTAATTATTTAGGTACGTTGTTGAATTATACTGTAAGTTTTAAATTAATCCAAGAACATTTGGTTGGTAATCCCCTAAAGCATTGAACACATTATTAATGAAATGTAATGTTTTGGATATAAATACAAAAAAATATCATGTCACTTGTTTGACTCCTTTGTTGGTTCTATATAAAATTATGCCTCAGAAGTGTGGGGTTTTACAAAGTCAGATGATATTGAACGCATACATTTAAAATTGTGCAAACGATTACTTCAGGTTAAAATAAATACATGTAATGTTGCTGTTTATGGAGAATTAGGTAGATATCGATTGAATGTAAACGGGTATGTACAATTAAAAAGGTTTGGTTTAAAATTCTTAAAAATGAAAAATTATTATGCTTTAAACGATTGTAATAAAGGTTATACAAATTGAGTCGCAAATGTTACGAACATGTTAAATACTTATGGATTTGGTTAGTGTACAAGTAAATAATTTTGTTACAGAGTTCAAATGTAGACTTTTTGACAATTTCAAACAAGAGTAGTATGGTAAAATGAATAACAGTTCTGTATTAGCTGTGTAGAAAACGTATAAATCCTCTTTGGAATACAAAAACTAGGTAGACTAACTTCCTAAACGTCTGCGTGTATTTTTGGTAAGATTAAGAGTCTCTGCACATCCGTTGAGAATCAAACTGGCAGAATTGCTCACAACAACATGCCACGAAATGAAAGTTATTGTATATGTTGCAATTCCGACAATATTTAGTACCATTAGGTGTATATTTATACAAATTTTGACAAGTGTTGTCCCTGGCGGATGTGAGTAGGATTCTTGCAAGTGAAAATATTAAACTTGTTAAATTATCAGTTTTGTATGTTCACTTAGCTCATGCTTACATATTTACAGCAGTTGACTCTTCACAATGTCTGATAGGAAACGCAGCATGAATTGAGATGTGGGAGAAGAGATTAAGGTAGGGCTTCATTTGAAGTAAGCACTAAAAGTTGTTGTTTCTTTTTTTATGAATAATTTATTAAAAGTGAAATTTAAGATTATTATGCTTTATGCACAGTGATCTGATTAAAAAAAAACAATATAACCAATGTTTGCTGGAATTTTTTTATGGATGAAAAATAACAAGCCAACATACTTTTTTCTTGCTTTTTCTTCACCAGCAAAAGATGACTGCAACATCTATCGAGGAATTAAGGTCCTTTCATTGCAAAATATTAATTTCCATGTACATTTTGTTCTCTTCATTTACAATTAGGTTGATGGCAATATTGGGTCAGATAATGAGATGAGCAGACCCAAAAAGAAGCGAAACAGCGAACTGAGTGAGTATGAAGACGACGACAGTGATATCGCCCCAAAGAAGGAGAAGTCCAAGTTTAGTGGCAGTGAGGAGAAAGAAGAGGAGAAAGAAGATTTAAGAAATAATGTAAGAGTTTACTGTTACACTTTTTGTACAGTTTATTTGTTGTCTTAATTTTCTTACTTAGACTTTGGTTGTGTATTATTGAATAGATGCAGAATACTTCTTATTGACTTTGGTTTACTCGCATTTGACTATAGTCTGTTATTGGATGTGCAATTTTTGCATGTGTATGTTTCTCCACTTTCGAATTTTGTTATACCCCCTGATACGTTGTAAAGGGGATATACATTGAAATCTCAATGGGCATGAATTGTTCCTTATGATATGAAGTTGTACATGTGTACTTTTGCAGAAGTTATTTAGCTTTATATGCCCCCGGTATGGTGGGATATAGCAGTCGGATTGTCCGGCATTCTATTTTCCGGAGTTTTTTACGCAAAGCTTTAAGATATTGAGCTGATTTTTGTTTTTTTGGTATGTGAGTCTACCTACAAGACCTTCACATGAAGTGTGAGTTTCGTTTCAGTGCATGGATTTTTGGCAAAGTTATTATTATGCTTTGAAAATTTCACTATAATAACCGTTTTATGGAGATTTTATCCCAACACTTTTAAATATTGAGCTGATTTTTGGTATGTGAGTCTACCTACATGACATACAGATGAAGTGTGACTTTCGTTCTGGTCCATTGTTTTTGGCGAAGTTATGGGCCTTGGACTGAACAATTTTCTGTAAAATACCTGCCTCATTCAAAGATCTTGTTATACGACTGAAATCTTTTACAAAGCGTCTATAATAACCTGCGAAAGACAAAAATGATGTTGGTGGTTTTTGTATCTTATACTTGTCAAGACCAGTTGGTACTAATTGCCGTAAGAAGCGCAAGAAGACAGAGTATTTGTCTTATAGAATAATGGTGGTGGTGGTGTCTTATTTAGCAGGCTCAGTTGATTCTTATTGCCCATGATAAGTGCAAGACCAAGTATTTGTTTAAATAAAGATGTTGGCTGTTGTTTGTGTCTTATATTTGGCAAGACCAGCTGGTACGTATTGCCCGTGAGAAGTGCAAGACCAATTATTTGTCTGAAATAATTATGTTGGTGGCGATTGTCTCTTTTGTATAGTTATTGCCAGTGAGAAGTGCAAGACCAAGTTTTTGTCTGAAATAATTATATTGGTGGTTAGTGTCTCTTGTAATCGGCATGTCCTGCTGATGCGTATTGCCCGTGAGAAGTGCAAGACCAATTATTGGTCTGAAATGATGTTTGTGTGATTGCCTCGTGTATTTGGCAAGTCCAGCGGATTCTTATTACCCATGAGAAGTCCAGTTTACCCAGGCTAATATTATCCTAACCCTTTGCATGCTGGGAAATTTGTCGTCTGCTAAAATGTCGTCTGCTGAATTTCTAAAATTAGCATTTTCTCCTATTTTTTTCAGAGAATACTATCAGAATAGCAAACAGTTTTGATCCTGATGAGACGCCACGTTCTGTGGCGTCTCACCGGGATCCAAACTGTTTGCAAAGGCCTTAAAAATTCGGTTCCAGCACTAAAAGAGCTAAGAAATAAATGTGTTCTTGTTCTCTATACATTTAATTTAATGCTAACATAAAAACCTGTGTATCGCATAACAAATTATTATGAAAGGACTAAGTTACTGTCATTGCTTGTAAACTTTTTCAAGGGAGAAAGAATTGAATATTTGAAGATTTTTGTTTTCAAATTTATTTTGTTTATGTAATATGTATGTACATGTATAACAGATACGCATACACAAATACTATACACGGTGCTCATGTCCTGTACGCATACTGGTGAATGTTAATAAGCAATGTTGATGGTTTGTATATTAAATTGTCAATAGCAATATAATATGTTCGTTAAAAATCTTCGTGCCCAGATAATTGCAAAAGGTGTTAAATGGTAATCCAGTGTTAAGTACATTTTTATCAACTGCACCGGGATTCTCCATATCGACACTGAAATTGTATTTTAAGGGACCTTGTTCACAGATTTTGGGTTGTATTGCAGTTTGTCATTCAATACTATAAATTGATAAATGTAAACATTGGAACTAAATAGCTCAAGTATAAATCAAGAATAAAGTTTAAGAATGAATATAAGGAATCCTCAACATTAGAGTAATAGTCTCACTCAACTCGACCATCCGTGCACACATGTGAGTTGTTCATTTTATACTTTATTTAAGTAATCGTCGTAATGTAACACAATATAACGATAACAACATAACTTTCCTAATTGTTCAATCGTTTCGCGTTGGTAATGCTCTATAATTTTCAGGTTTTTGAAAGCGTCAAAAGATGCATATTATGGATATTTTAGAGCATGGTAAATGTTCATTATTATTGTTTCTTTGCAAATATCATAAATAAAACAAACATTTGCAAATCTGAAACCTTTTCTCTCATTTGTGTCAATATACCAAAACGTGAAACGGTCCCTTAAAGTACCATATGATGAATACATGCATAAAGCTCCATATGATGAATACATCCTTTAAGTACCATATGATGAATACATCCTTTTGATACCATACGATGAATACATCCTTTAGGTACCATATGGTGAATACATTCTTGAAGTACCATATGATGTTACATCATTTAAGTACCATATGATGAATACATCCTTTAAGTAACATATGATGAATACATCCTTTAAGTACCATATGATGAATACCTCCTTTAAGTACCATAGGATGCATGCATCCTTAAAGTACCATATCTTGAATACATAATTAAAGTACCATATGATGAATACATATAGAAAACGAATTCCGAGTCGAATACTAAATAAGTTTATTCAGCAAGGCTTAGAATACCTAAACCACAAGCCTTGGCGAGTGGCCAGAGGTTCTGGTTGCTATGCCGAGCCAATTTACGTATTTGTATTTAGCACTTACCTGGAATTCTATTAATCCAATAATTTTCTCATTTTTCTTTCTTCGTGTGTTAACAAAAAAGAGGCTTAACGCGACATTAAAACATCGACTGATGTGATTTATATAAAGAACATTACGTCACTACACTGCACTGTTTTGGTGTTTCTCAACAGTGTTTAGAACCCCCAAACATTATCAGATATGATTGTTATTTCAATCATGCGTTCTGTAGGATGGAATGAATTTAGCCTCGATATGGGACAACTGGGCTTAATGCATGTGCGTATAGTGTCATCCCAGATTAGCATACGCAGTCTTCACAGGCTAATCAGGGACGACATTTTCCGCTGTTATCGTATTTGTCTTTTAAAGAAGTCTATTCGTAGCTTAAATCCAGTTTAGGCGTTAAGTGTCGTCCCTGTTTGAGCGTTTTCTGCACGGGCTAATCTGTGACGACACTACGCGCATGCAATGAGCCCAGAGGCTTATTTTGTTTTCAGACTTGTATATAGTAAAATATTTGTTTTCTTACTTGTATCTAGTAAAATAAGGAAGAGAACTAACTTGCACATTATGAAAATAGGACACTGTTTTTATGCTTATCGCAATACCAAGTATTTTGTTAACTTTGGCCAGCCATAATAATCTTTCTATTTAATCGATGAAGGAACCACAAACTACTGTTAAAACTTCCTTAATGTATTTGAATGTGTATGCTGGGTCAAATATTTTTATCTTTAGTCTGTACCTGACTATGTGTTTGTTTAAATCTCAATATTTGTGCAATATGGAATTAATGCTTGCCGTTTTAGTTTCTACTGGTATTGATATATAAATTATTTGTGACCCTATTGCCGGTTCTTAGCTAATACTAGAAAAGCGCCGACTTTTGACAAATTAAAGACATTATTGTTGCCTCGATATTTGTTGTAAATCATTGGATGTTAATTAACACAGTAATGAATTTAGACATGTTTTAAATATGAATATAGCTTAAACTTCTATTTACATTCTGCTGATCTATTCACCTGGCTGTTGTTATGAATCCATATATACGTTCAATGGATGAATATATATGCTAAGGAAGTAAAAAAATGATTATTTTAGCACAAGTGTTTTTGTTTCGATGCAAATGCATAAAATCTTATCATAATAGAATCTTATTGATTTAAAAGAAAATTTTCAAATTTTCTCAAGGAAGAAAACATTTTAAAAGTAATCTCCTTGCGACGATGACATAACTGGTTTTACTGCTAGTTCTAGCGGTGCAGAGCTAATGTGGTTTGATCGATAAATCGGCGTTAAACCGATTTAAAATCATGGCGGGCAATCTGACTTTAAGACTAGTTCTGAGAATGTTGGGCTTAAAGGGATCTTTTCACGCTTTGGTAAATTGACAAAATTGAAAAAAGTTGTTTCAGATTCGTAAGTTTTCGTTTTAGTTATGATATTTGTGAGGAAACAGTAATACTGAACATTAACCATGCTCTAATATAGCCATTATATGCATCTTTTGACGATTTTAAAACCTAAAAATTATAAAGCGTTGCAACGCGAAACGATTGAATAATTTGGAGAGTTCTGTTTTTGTCGTTAAATTTTGTGAAACTACGAAGATTGCTTATATAATGTATAAAATACGTCAAAAATTTGTGCTCGGCGGAATAGCTCAGTAGGCTAAAGCGTTTTTACTTCAGGACTCTGGCAGGACTCCAGGGGTCACTGGTTCGAAACCTGCTCCGGGCAATGTTCTTTTCCTTTTTTTAATTTTTTTCTTGATTTTTTACTGGAGCTTTTATGATCCAATGTTTACATTTATCAATATAAAGCATTTAATGAATAAGTTAAAAAAATGCCAAAATCTGTGAAAAGGCCCCTTTAATGCATATGCGATAATGTCATCCCAGATAAGCCTGTGCAGTCCGCACAGTTTAATCAGGGACAACACTTTCCGCTTTAATGGACTCTCTCGTTTAGAGGCAGTCTCTTCTGAACGAAAATCCGTTTGATGCGGATTGTCGTCCCTGATAAGCCTGTGTAAACTTCACAGGCTAATTTGGGATAACAATTTATGCAAATGCACTAAGCGCAGTTTTCCCAGAACGAGGCTCAAATAATAGACAAATGCAGGCGATTGTGGGTGTCCCACTATCTTAAAATAAAAAATCGTTAAATTTTGGAAAATAATATTTGGTTTCCCAATATTTAGTGTTTTAATTCACACAATATACAAGTCAAATCAGGTGCCAGCAATTTGCTAACGTAAGCTAGAGCATTTTAATTCTTTTTTACTATCTGAATAAAATTATACTTTACACTAACATCGAACAAAACCCCATTTTCTTTTCATTTTATTTAATGACAAAATGATGATAGTAACATGATAATGATATATTATGATACTTCAAACAAAGTATGTAAGCGTTTAATAATAATTGTATTTAACACACGGATTTGTTCAGATCGATGCAAATCTGATCGTATACAACCTACAGTTCGCAATAACCACGCACACATTCAAACATAAAAACGAATGCATACAATTCATTCACGCGTGGTTGTTACCATGACAGCTGCAAAACACCGTTGCTATGTAGGATAGTTTTTGTCATCGTTGGCCAGGAGAAACCCTGGAAAAAGCGAGGCATATTGCAAGTGTTTTCTTACATATGATACTAGCTGATTTTCATACAGATACAGAAAAAAACTTTGTAAAAAAAATTTGTAAAAAAACTCAAAGAGTAAGTTCTGAACCGGAGCACAGAAAACTATACTTCTCTCCTAAATTGCGCAGATAGTAATCAAAACATTGAACAAAAGCATATTATTTTCAATGGAACGTCGGTTAGGCTATTATTTGTATTGCTTACGGTTTATATTACATCTAGAAACTTCCTCGTGTCAAAAGAAGTAAATCCATGCCAGTTAATCAGTGTAACCTATGTAAAGCAATTTATAGGTTTACACACAATTTATAAGCAAAAACCATAAAATCTACGTTCGCACCTAGTGTTATAGAGTATGGCTCCCTCCATACAACAGACGTAACCGAAAATGACGTAACCGGAAGTGAGTCGGGACGATGCCGGTCCGTCGGCCACGCCCCACTGCCGCCGCCCCCACCGGATCCTCCTCCAAACATTCCACCACCGCCGCCTCCACCGCCGCCACCGCTACCGCCACTTCCTCCGTTGCCCATAGTAAACACCTAAGTTTTATAATTCAGAGTTCAAAACAACTTCCTTCCTTATTTAGAATTCTAAACAAGATTTAAGCATAACCTTTAAAGATAATCAAGAGATTTACTTATTAAAATGCAATCGTAGTTCTAAAACACTGTAGCAGAAGTAAGGTTAGGTAAATAAGCTTGATTAATTCGCATACGAAACTGTTTGTAAACGTACTTTATTTGTTTAGCTATATATAGTAACATAAGTATTAAATACTAGTAACTGACTGCTATTAGTGTCAATAATTAAGTCATAACGTGTTAATTTGCGAGCGTATTTTCGCAGCTTTTATTAAATTGCAAAGCCTCCTATTTGTGAATTTACGAAACAACCTAAAACATACCTGATGTAAAACAGAAACAAAAAGTCCGGCAAATACAAATGTTTGTCTATTCAGATCGAACATGCGTGCTAAACGCGCGTTAATATAGCGCTAAACAAAACGCCATCTCGCGTGACATCAGCGCGATTTTTCCACCCAGTTTTCCCAAAACCTTTGCGAAAGTGAAACAAGATAAGTCACTGTTTTCCGAAAATGGTGGAAACCCATCTTGATGATGTCAATGAGGAACGTGACCTCGATCGAGCTTGTCTTAGATCTGAAATCTATTTATATGACAGACGTTGAATACCGTCAAGCACTGATCATGCATTTCATTTATGAAAAGCAAAGTAGTGGGGTGTTTTATAACTAGTTATTACAGGATTGCTATGTTTCAATCCGGTGGCTAAATTCGTTGCATTGGTAACCTCTCTGTATAACAGCATTCAGTCCACAAGGGAAATCATTAAAGATCTTGAAGGATGATCTTTGTATTAATCTATTTTTTCTAATTGTATGAAAACCAGTGCAATTATATGAATAAATTGCCACATAATGCATGCATACCATTCACAGTAAAAAGGAACAAGTCAATAACGATTTGAATTTAAACATATTTTAATATACCGACGTTCAAAATACAGACATCAAGGTGATTTATTAGCACTGTAAATGTTTTACTATCAGATAACGAGAAAGCATTGACGTTTCTGGTTGAAATATGATTTAGTTGGATAATATTGCACATACAATTTATTTTAGTCCAGTCATTGTTACCTGATTTACATCAATACATAAGTGCGCCGCGCTCTGAGAAAACGGGGCTTAATGCACGTGCGTCAAGTGTCGTCCCAGATAAGCCTGTGCAATCCGTACAATTTCATAAGGGTCGACATTTCAAGAAAGTCTATTCTGAACAAAACTCCAGTTTAGGCGGAAACTGTCGTCCCTGATTAGTATGCGCGGACTGCTCAAGCTAATATGGGACGACACTATTCGAACATGCATTAAGCCCAGTTTTACCAGAGCGCGATTTATATTTATATATATGATTTCAAATTAGTTATACTTTGAGGTTTGAATGTAGCAACACAATGTACAACAAAGTTCAGTGGTATCTTACGTATGTGTTAAAGAACGACATTTTAATAGTATGTTTAAAGGTGTTCTATACAGTCATATGTATTCGTTGTTAACAAATGCACAGAAGCAAAAAAGAACATGAGAACAATGTCTTCAATTCAGAAACGTATTTTCGTTTTACATTTTTAGAAAAAGATTCTCACACAAACTAGAACATCGGTTAAATGACACAGATGATAAGTAAATTGGGCGTTTCCAGGAGAATTGCGCAATAAGTATTCAATGGGATTCCACAAAATGACTGGTTTTACTATCAACACAAAGAATGCGGTAAAAGCCCGTTTCCCATGTGCTATAAATGTAACGTTACAATTATTCGATTTGCAACTAAAAATATACAAATGGTTAATAATCACAGACTTTTACTTTCCTGTTCTATAGTTATTCTTATATTTGTCTAATCTCTTCGCAGCGGCAAATAAACGGTTACGAAAATCCACGAAATAGTTTCGCGCTGGATCTCTATATTTTTGTTCCATATTTGGATTTTATTAGATTAGAATAGTAACCTATTTGGCAAAAGAAAAGGGTAAGCCGAAATATGCGTTAATTTTTTCAAATATATATTTATTTAATATATTCAATATTACATGAACAGTCTGTTGTTGTTTTTTTAAATGTTTTGACAAAGTTTCAATGGGGGTAGTAATCGGAACAATACATTTCCTTCTTTTGTGTTACTGTATTATTTTCATAACTTAATGTTCAATACCTCTGGTCCATAGAGCATGGGTAACGGAGGCGGTGGCGGTTATGGCGGCTACGGAAGAGGGGGCGGCGGTGGTGGTGGTGGCGGCGGTGGGTTGGGAGCCGGAAGTGGCGGCAGAGGAGGGAGCTACGGTAGAAACGGCCAGGATGGAGAGGATGGGTTTTTGTTTGGAGCTGGGGGCGGAGGGGGAGGCGGGGGTGCCGGCGGGGGACGAGGCGGAAGAGGAGGACGCGGCGGCATTTTCGGCGCTAACGGCAAGGATGGGAAGAATGGAAACTGACCCATGGACTTTGACCGCACTGACGTTTGTGTACATTTCATTAAGTTATTGACCTAAATTATATAATGCACATTTCTGAGACATTTTGAAAAACTTAAAAAATTGCCGCTACTTAAGTTTTTATACGAACTTGGTTTCGGTTTTAAATGTATTATATGATACATAGTGTTGTAAATTTTAGTAAATGAACTCAATTTAGACTGCTTTGTTTGATGCCATCGGGGCATGGTGGACATTTGTTATCAGAACAGGATACCATGTGGTCATCATTTCATAATAAAGACTAGTCTGGTGTGTTGCTCTGCAAACTCTGCAGGTCAAATATTTCAACAGTTGCGATAATAAATATCAATTAAATGTTAGGTCCTATCAGTGTCTTTTCACACATCCAAATATGGGAGGGTGGGAAGATTTGTATGAAAAGCCAGGTTCTGTGAGGGAGCTGGCGGAGAGTAGAATTGAATGTAGAGATGGAAAGATACTAGTAGTATGAGATAGAGTTGGTGGCAGTTTGATTAAGAATGGATTTTACCTAGATTGTGAAGACAGTTAACAAATAAACATTATTGGTGTATCTATGTATTTTCGTAGTGTGTAAATAAAATGTAGAGTACATATACTGTGTTGAGAAGTTATGAACTCCCCCCACATGAAAATCGTAACAATATATTTTTGTACTATGAATTTGCAATTAAATTTGATTCCACTGTCACTATTTTTGACGAAATAACCGCCAATGATATAAACTTACTTATATTTTATTCTTAGTGTCAACACGTGCAGTATTTGTGTTTAAGCGGTGTCATTTATTGGCATACGTGTTATTTAAGCGATTTTCATTTGTATTTGATATGCTCATAAAACAAACAGAAAATTGAGCAAATGAAAAGATAAATTGAATACTATATATAATATTGTTTGTGTTACGAAATAAGTATAATTAATTATAACTATAAATGTTACACAGTAATTTACAGCGGTCGTTTAATGAAAACAAAACTACATGTGTGTATTATTTTTGAAGGTGGTATATATTGGAACACAAGCACTCGGCATTAGCTACTACCCCCCTCCCCGCAGCTGCTACCCCCTCCCAAACTCTCAAAATTGTCCATAAGTAATAAAAAATAACATGACAAAAAAAGTTCGTCGAAAATTATTTTTTTACGTATAGTTATGTGTATATATATATAAATAAGTAAGCATATCAATTTTCCACGAACTTTTTTGTCATGTTATTTTTTGTTTGTGTTTTGGAGTCACTTCGTCGGTAAATTTGACAATCGGTCAGTTCGCAGAAAATGTTACGTTTGTAGAGCGAACTATTTTAATATTCATCATACAGACAGACAGACAGACAGACAGACAGACAGACAGACAGACAGACAGACAGACAGACAGACAGACAGACAGACAGACAGACAGACAGACAGACAGACAGACAGATGACCAGGAATTGATCCACACTTAGTAAACCTTCACTGCACATGAAATGGTCACAGACATGTCTGCAAAATAGCAAAAATTTCCAATTATCTGTGTAATAGTATTTTTACGTTCACTTCCATCTGAAAATGTTACGCTGGCTTGAATTTGCAAATATCTACACTATAGGCAGAAAAACTGACAGACTTACATTGGGTGTTAACTGGCAGAAAACACACATTTGTTCACAAAAATTAAAGTATATGTGACCAGACATTATCATGCTGGTAAAAGAAGCAGAATTTCTAGTTTCGTGTGCTTATAACTTATTTTCAGTTTCTGATTATTAGCACGGGTTATTACGATAATATGTTTGCATTCAAGAAACAACATTTCGTACAAGTTTTTTACTGTTTTTGTGGTAGAAAATACAAACTGTTAGATTGATACGGGTTGTGTGACAGCATCTGGACAAGAATCGACATACGGTCATTAAGCTGATTGCAAACTATTTTCATTAGTTAAAACATAAAACCTCCAAAATGCATTTTGACAGACAACCTGTACCATTTTTTCGAATGACTCGGTTTGGACAACGACAACAGATTTTTCACCGAACGCACGAAGAAACACAAACGTGTAGCATTTTTCACGTAGAAGAATATATCCTTGATCAAACAAGCCGAAATGTAATCGCAATTCTGTAGCAAATACTTACCACGCAATGAAACGCTAATGACGAACGTAAACAAATTTGGTGCAAAGCGGGGCTAGCAAGGGATCATTGGATGCTTACCAGTCGTCAACACCGCATTTGCAGAGATCGCGTTGATTTCAGTAATATAGACCGCAAGCTTACATTGTTCATTCATTGTCCCTGGCAGATTTGTGGGTTAACATTTTACTTTGCGTATAAGATAAATCATTGCGACTTAACTATTAACCAAGCTCTGTGCCGCAAAACAAATACAGTAGTAACCTGCCGAACCACTAAACAAATTTTGATTTATTTCATGAAGACAGCCCGGTTTTAAGGCGGGTTAGTTTTAAAAACAGACCAACCCTCCCATACATATGAACAATTTTAGCTGTCAAATAAAGAAAAGATATCTTGCTAACCGCGCAAATGCTAGATTCAGTTTCGCTTTCTTAATGTTTCATACTTAATTTATTTCTGTCTGCGGCTTCACTCCTGTGGGTACATACACGCTATGATTCAAACTTTTCCATTTCAATTATTTATATTATTACAAGCAAAGCTCTTCTAGTAGAAGTAGATGCGTGATGAACTCTCCGGCGTATTCAGGAGGTTTTTAATGTAGGTAATCCATGCCAGGCCGTTCAGGGGCAACATTCACCCACTTATTAGCAAGTTTACGTTTAATTTGCTCAGTATATGGTTATTAGTTGAAAACAGCCATATTTGATTCAAACTTAACTGCTCAATGTCAACGAGAACTATTTCAAGACAAATCCCAACAAAAGATATATGCTCTTTTACAGAATCTTACCACACAATCCTCGGATTTGTAGTACAGCGGCCTTGTAGAGAAGCTAGCCGATCCGTATCGTGAAAGCCTTCACGCATATTTTCTGTGGAAGATATTCGTGTATAACCAAACACATGACTAAAACTTCCCCCAAACTGATGATCAGATTTTTGTTATTTTTTTTGTTTTGAGTTATAATTTTGATTGTTTAATGATCAAATTTACATGAATGATAAACATTTATATCAAAAGACCCGATTAAAAAAAAAACTATAAAAATGCGTATTTGTAGATATTGCTTCAGAATTCGGCAAAACTTTTTTTCAAATAAAAATATTTGAGAACATATGAGTTCTAATAAAAATTAAGTTTATCAGCTGGCACTATTATGTGATTGACCATTTAATCCGTTTTAAAAAACGAATATTATAGAAAAGTATTCATTACAATTAGTTAATCGTGATTGAACTAAACTTCCCTGTAGTTGGTTACCTAAGGAAGTTATATGCTACCATAAGCTTGATATTAATTTTGGTCATTTTATTTGAGTGCCTTATTTAGTATCGCGTGATAAATGGTAAATACTTTTCAATGCGTCTAATCAATATTGTAAACTGGCTATAGCCATTTAATCATGGATTTGCTGAAGTAAAACCTATACGGGATATCCTTCGGCGGCACAAAATCTAGATTGAACACAATTGTAAACTTAAACAAACAACATGGATAAAACATTCTTCGGGCTTTTGATTATGTATACATGTACAGGTACGTTACAGTAACTATGTTTGATTATAGTGTGTTTTCTATAAAATACTGTTACTACTGCTACTGCTACTTATACTGCTAAAACTACTTTTACTTCTACTACCACGTCTTCTTCTTCTACTACTACCACGTATCCTTCTTCTTCTACTACTACTACTACCTACGAACGACTACTGACGTACGACGACTACTACTACTACTACGACTACGACTACTACTACTACTACTTAGGATTACGACTACTACGACGACTACTACTACTACTACCACTACCACTACCACTACCACTACCACGACCACTTCTACTACTACTACTACTACTACTACTACTACTACGACTACTACTACTACTACTACTTCTACTAATTCTACTACTACGACTACCACTACTACTACTACTACGACTACTTCTTCTTCTTCTACTACTACTACTACTACTACTACTACTACTACTACTACTACTACTACTACTACTACTACTACTACTACTACTACTACTACTACTAGTACTACCACTACCACTACCACTACCACTACTACTAATACTACTCTTACTACTACTACTACTACTACTACTACTACTACTACTACTACTACTACTACTACTACTACTACTACTACTACTACTACTACTACTACTACTACTACTACTGCTACTGCTACTACTACTACTACTACTACTACTACTACTACTACTACTTCTACTACTACTACTACTACTACTACTACTACTACTACTACTACTAATAATAATAATAATAATAATAATAATAATAATAATAATAATAATAATAATAATAATAGCAAAAAGGTGTCTCCAATGCTGAAATATTAAAAATAGTTAATAGCATTCATGGCTACACTGATGTGAGTGAAAAGGTGTATATTCGATTACCAATTTCTATACGCAAAGAAGTTAAGACAAACAATATTTGTCCTATTTTAGTTCACACGTGTAATGCAAAACTTGCGCTTTAACGACCTTATACGAGCAGCTCCGTCCGCCGACCGTCGTTAAAAAGGCATTCAGCAAGGGTATCTTTATGTCAAAAGACTTATATATAATAAAAATATCTTCTTATCTGAAACTACACGTCCTGCAGCTTTACATTTAGAATGAAATATCACGTTAGGGTCATGTACAAATTCGTTTTGGTCATGCCCAATGTCCCCAAACTGGTCACCCACAAGGGCCACATTGATTATCTAGAAGTTCTGTAGCATTATCACCTTAAAATATGTCTTCTTTGAAACCACAATGTCCACATACTATATATACTTTTATGGTATGTGACATCAGACAGTGGTCATTTACAAAGATTGTTCAAATCATACCACTAATGTAAAAACTACTGAAGGCCATTTTATCAACAGATCTTAGGGTGATCTTACGTAAGATTCGTAAGATTCAGTCGTACGCTTATCTTAAGTACCGTGAACCGTTTTTACTATCCAGGGTCTTAAAACTTAAGAAACAACTATGTTGAAAATCAAAGAGGTGCACTAATTTGCAGATAATTTTGGTGTGCGAGTGGAGATAATTATATTTAACTCCATAGAATAAGAACTTAAATGACTCATCTGATAACACAAAACACGCTGCTTTGATATTGAGTATTTGACATCAGATTGTAGTCCTCTATCACGCGTCTTCGTACGAAAAAGGGAACGTCAAACAAAACACAGATCTCGGGATATAGCGTCATTCTTGTAGAGATTTAAGTAGAAAATAACATGTTTAATTTCGCCTTATCCCTCACTATGCAAATAGTCTGACATTCGAAGATTTGAATTAGGTCGCCAAAAACAAATACTCAGAAATTGATTGATCACTAACACAAGTGACACTCAGTCTACCGAGCCCCTGGTTATATATCACACTATAGCATATAACACATTACAGATTACACTAATGTTCAAACAAATAAACTACAAATAAAGAATATTAGCTTTGTATTTATCACGCATTTAACCGAAATGCCACAAATCACACAAGTTATATACGTTATACATTACATCGTTGATGACATGCGTAAACAGGTCTCACAATTCACACATATTCTCTGAATCATCTTTATTTGTTTTCCTCTTTGAATACTGTTTCACGTCGATCTCACCTGCTGAATACTGACCGAAACTCTGCTGCAACCGCTCACAGATTCTCTGAATCATCCATATTTGTTTTTTTTTACAGGTACAGTCCTCTGTGGAGAATACTGTTTCACGGCGATCTCACCTGTTGAATACTGTCCGAAACTCTGCTGCGATCAGTCATATAGCTACTATGATTATTGCTGCACGTCACAGGAGTTCAATTACAGCTACATCGCCCCTATTATCATCGGTGCGGTCATTTTCATCGCTGTCATCGTCACTGTCTGTGTGTGCTGCTGTGTCAAGAGCGCAAATGGCATGACGCGTTATCAGTCTTGGTCAACCAGGCGCGTGGGGGGAACAGCAATAGCGGTGGGTGAGTATTCGATATGAACTAACGCGGGGGGGGGGGAACAGCAATAGCGGTGGGTGAGTATTCGATATGAACTAACACTTGCTTGACGTTACGATATGTTTGTACTTGAAATGGTGATGCTGATTGTGGTGGTAATAATGATGTTAGTGGTGGCTTGGGATTGGGTATGATTATGTCAATAATTATGATGTTGGTTGCGGTAGTGGTTTTGATAATAACACATGTGATAAAGTTGATGATGATTACGGAGATTATACGTGTGTTTTTGTTTGTGATAATACTGGTGGTGGAGGCTGTGGATGTGATAATAATGCTTTTGGAAATAAATACGATGATACGGGTTTTAAATGATTGAAGTGGTGATGATGTCGATGATAATTATAT